>NC_079498.1:89510272-89810272 GCF_030052815.1 Hevea brasiliensis | reverse complement strand
ATATTTTGCTAAGATCCAATTATTTTAGATAAGATTTTATGTAAGACCAATGAACTCTATTGTATTAAACAGTTTGTTCCCAGTCTAGTCTTTAGAAGAGGGTACAGTCATCCTTGAATTAGTTGTATTAATTGAATTTGATGAATTGAAATCCTTACATATTTTATTTTATTGAAAAGAAAAAGCCATAAATGGAGATATTTTAACTAAAATGGTAATGATTTTCTTTTATTTGTAGACAGTTTAATTTAAACGGATTAATTTTCATTTATTGTACTAAATTCAACTCTCTAGCATTGTTAAAGGTGTTCCACACTCCAAATTAAAATATGAAAGTAAAATATATTTCAATTGGCTTAATATTAAAAATAAAATCTGAAAATAACGTGAAAATGCAACAACGTGCTAAATAAAATAACAATAACCATCACTAGTTTTATTCTTTCCAAATATTAGCCATGTTAAATTTCTTGTAAATAAGGATGATATATAGATCTTATTCGGCAATATTAGCTGTTTTAATAGTTATTAGTTATTTTAATAGTCGTAAGCTATTTTATTAGATATTAACTATTAGTGATTAACTATTTATATAGTGATTTAAAATAGAAGTGTTCAGTAAAAATAGCTGTTGGATTAGTTATTAGATATAAAAATAATGATATCATCTTGTTGACCTAATCAAAACGCTCTCTGAATCTCTAAAAGCTAGGTGGGGCAACTTTTCATGAATCACCTTCTCAAATTCTAAATACTAATATAAATATTATGTCACTGAACAGTATGAATAAGAAAAATAATATTTTTATTATAATTAAAATATTAAATATTACCTTAAAAAGCTGTTGTGGAATCGCAAAACATTAGATTGTTTTTCCTTCTTGACGTGTTTTTTTCTAGAACAAATAGTGATTGATTTCAAAATGGGCTTATTGAAGATTCACATTACAAGCATATTTTTCCTTGGCAGGTGAGATTAAGTATCATGCTTAACAAAATGAATGCAAATTTTGACCATTGGTTAACAATTTCACTTAGGCAATTCCCCAAGTGACATTCCCATTTATTGTATATAATAGGCATCGAATAGTCAAATCCACAATCCAGGCAAAGCAAATCCTTCTAGCTTTCACATGAAAAGGGCTCAAAAGCATAGCTTTCAATGAGGTTTATATATGAAGAAAGACTCTAATTATGTACATTATTCCAAGTCAAGTGGTCAATGGTCAATATAAAGCAACTTAACCAAATCCAAGCCCAAATCCCAAATCACCCTCCCCTTTCTTTATATAGTGAAAAGAAGAAAACTATTAGATACCATTTGCTCAAAGGCAAGGTTTCTTGCAAGATTTTGCATATATAAATTAACAATAACTCAAAAATGTTGTTCTAAGGGAAGCTTTATCTAGGCTGTTATAAACCAAGGATTGATAATTGGTTGAAAATTTTGAAATCTCTAGTCATTGAATGAGAAATTTTAGCTATTTAATTGAATATAAAATGATTTCTTTCTTTCTTTTTTGGTTCTTGTTCACAAATTTAGTAAATGGGCCACCCTCATTTAATGTCACATAACTTAAACTATACTAAGCTACATTTTTTTTTATTTTAATTTGAGACATGATTTTTGCTTAGATTTGAGTTGAAAAGCATTATCCTTCTTGTCCATCTTCACTCCAGTAGTTAAGATAAGGCAAAGAAGACATGATTCTATACATCATCATGGCCTTTTTATCAATTAATTTTTTTTTATTGCGTTGCACTGTTGCTCAATTATAGACATTATGATTATTTATAGGATACATCAAGTGATTTATGACCAATAACCCACCTCATAAATTACCCTTCTAGGAATTTTAATTATGGTTATTTGCCAAAATAATATTGATTATAAGAGAAATTAATTTGCATGGATTGGAGTTCAAATTGCATCTAATATAAGTTTGATCTAATGTGAGAAAATCTTAATAATTATTAAATTAAATATTTATATAATATTAATTAAAATATAAATATTTAATTTAATAATTATTAAATTTATTAGCTCCAGCCTTACACTTTATCCATAAATAGAATAAATATACTTAGCAATTAATGTAGACCTAATAATAAAGTATTCAAAGCTTCATAGGGATTTTCAGCTAGTTTATAATGATATGGTTTTAATAATATACAGCATGGTTCTAAATTACCTCTTATTTTATTTAGCCATGATTTAAGATTTTTTGGAGATGTTGTTAGAGCTTTTTTTTTTTTTTTTAATAATAAGTGATTAGTGTTTATCTTACAATATAAAATATTAGAGTTTAAACTTTAATAATTTCATTTAAAAAACATAAAATATTTAAAGTTATATTAGAGTAATCAATAAAATTGTGAGGTTGTAAATTAAAATTGTAATTAAAACTAATTGTATAAATACAAAAAAAAAAAAATCTTTCTCTTTGTTCACATGGAGAAAAGAAAGTGAAGGAGGACAAATTTTCAAATACAATAATATTTAAATAGGGGACAATTTAATAAACTTTTTTATTTCACATGTTAATTTAGTGTGAAACTTTAATAAATTATACAACACATTTGATACCCTAAAAAATAATACATTTAGTACTCATAAAAATCAATAAGTCATATATTTAGAAAAGTGATACTCATTTCTTTATGAATGAAAGTATACATACACTCATACACTAAATATACTCAGTAATCTTTCTGAAAATTTTAATGGGCTCCATTACAATAGTTTTCTCCAATAATTTTTCCCATTTTCTGATAGAAAATGAAAATATTCTCACATTTTATCCTTTCCCACCTTCTCTCTCTGTCATAGGTTTACTGTAATTGACTATTTTTTTTTTTACAATTTACTTGAATAAATTTAAATTCAAGATTTTATAATTTTGGAGATGACTCTTATACCTTTAACTAAAACTCATTAATTAGAGATTAATTTTATTTTTAATAAAAAAATATAAATAAAAAAAATAAATAAGAAATTAACCAGTCACTCATGTTTGGATTTTTAAAAATAGAAAAAAATTTTAAATATTAATGGTAAAATAATTTTATTAGTTTATTTTATATAAAAAAAATAATTTATATGTCCTTAATTTAAAAAAGAAAATAAAATTTACAAAAGATTATTATTTTTTACCCATTCTTTTTTTAATCTTTTTAAACTTTAAATATTTATTGTTTCTTTTTATCTTGCATCAAAATAAAATATGAAGATTTATATCTTGGCAATTGGCATCCCTTTCCCATTATAAATTGTCCTTCCTTTATAATAATAATAATAATAATAATAAAAGGAAGAAAAAGAGCTGAGGACACCACATAAACTCTATATGGTCTATAAAACTGGTTCCAGAATGGCTTTTTCATTATGCTTTTTTGTCTTGTGGAAAGAAAATCTTAGATGGGACCCAACTCTACAGAGTCCCAAATCATTTGCAAGCTGTTGGACTTCATTATCATTACTATAAACAAATGAAAAGATTAAAAAAATTATAATTATCCAGCATTTTAATGAATTTTTGTTTTTATTTGGAACTATCCAATTAACACTGCACTTTAATTGAGATAAATAAGGAAAAAAAATTAAAGAAAAATAATTTTATTTTAAAATTTTTTATTTAATTTAAAAAAAAAATTAAAAAGCAACTGAAGTTCAAAAACTCTTTCCTTTTTTTTCTCTATTTTTTTTTTATTTTTTTTCATTCTTTTGGATTCTTTTTAAGTAGTCACTAATGAGAATTCTCTAGATATCTTTCCTTTCAATTTTTATTTATTTTTATCTTTTCATTGTAGTTATTCTTTTAATAACTCTCATACATTTGTATCTATGTGAAATAAAAATTTTGAGTGTAAATATTCAGATATATTCTTATTGATAAATTTTAAATATATTTATTTTTTTAATGAAGATTTATTGTGTTTTGTCTCCTTTTTATGAAATTATTCCTGCTGAGGAGTTTTTCTATATGTTTTTAGATGAATTATTTTGTCTGTTGCATAGGAGTATGGTATGAATAAAGTATGAGATTTATATTTGAAGGTTATTTAATAAGATTCATATAAGAATTATAGAGTCAAATAATGATTATAAATTATTACTGACTGAAGCATATTTTTTACTGTTTATAAATTAAATGCTCTATTATTGAGCTATTTTTGTTATTTTTGTGCAAATAATTGAACTTACTCATACAAAAATATAATATGATGATTTGCACTTTATATTTATATTTATATTCTGTTTTCAATCAACAGAATATGTTTTTTTCTATATAAAAATAAAAATGAAAGAAAATTTTAAAATGAAAATAAATTTTAGGCTCACTTTTATTTTGTCATCTTTCTATCATTATTTTTTTTTATTTTTCCTTCATTATTTTCCTTCCTCCAAATCAAACACAAGTGTTAAACTATTGAAGAGAGGGATTTCTTATTACTTACTTAATTTCGATTAAAATTTAAATTAAAAATCTCATAATTTTATAAATGCCCGTACTACTATTAATTAAAATTTAATAATATTTACATAACAATCTTTAGCTTAAAAATTTTCAATAATTAATATTTTTTGTATATATTTATGATTATTAATATTTTCGAGTCAGTTTTTGAGTACAAAAATTAAATTTTTTTCAATTTTCACAGCAATTTTAAGAGTGCGTGCATTTCTTCATATTAATTGGGTATATTTAAAATAAATAATTATTAGTGCTAATCAATAAAAAAAATAAAAACTCATATCTTTACCACTGAATTAAGCTAGTGTGCTTAGTACCAGTTATCTAATATCGATCCTATGCATTTCTTCTTTGAGTTTCGAGCAGCATAATAAACTATTAGAATATAATCCTCCAAGGTGGAATAATTCGTTGTGATTATAACATTAGAATGAATTCTTTCTTAATTATATAAATTATACGTATTAGTTATTTTTATATTTTACATTTAATTTTTAAAAAATTATTATTTAGTTTTTATATTTTAATAAAATTAATTATTTAGTATCTGTATTTTAAAAAATAAATTATTTAGTCACTCTATTTTACTTCTGTTAAATTATTTAGTTTCTTTGTCAAATTTTATATTAATTAGTTAATTATGTCAAATTATTATTTAGTCTTTCTATTTTAGTAAAATTAATTAGTTTATTTCTATATTTTGAAAAATACTACTATTTTGTTTCTCTAATTTAGTGAAACTAATTAATTTACCCTTGTAATTTGAAAAATATATTTCTGGATGAAAATTTTGTTGTATAAAAATTAAATTTGAATTTACATTTTTTTAAATTGTTCAAATTATTTTCCTTCAATTCTCTGGCATCATTTTTGTATTTTTTTATTGGAAAATAATTTTACTAAATTATCACATTAATTATTTAGAGATTTAGGAGAATCAATTAATCTTTTTATGCAAATAGCTTGTACTAATTTTTTATCAAAAGATGAAAAATAGAGATAAAATGAGGAGGAGAAGGGTGTGGTGCAGAGGAGAAGAAGGGTATGGTGCAGAGGAGAAGAAATAATGGGAGAGAAAAATAAGAAAAGATAAGAAAAAAAGAAGGGAAAGAAGGTCAGGGCAATTTAAGTATAAAAAATAATATGAAAAATTAAAAAATTAATCAAATCTAAGTAATGTGTTTCAAAATATAGGGACTAAATAATTAATTTCACTAAAATAAGTGAATTAAATAATAGTTTAACTAGCATTAAACCTTTTACTAATGGAAAATTTGACGAATGTACTAAATAGTTTAACGGAAGTAAAATATAAGAACTAGATAACATATTTTTTAAAATATAAGGATCAAATAGTTAATTTTGTTAAAATACAAGGATTCAATAATAATTTTTCTTAATTTTTATAATTATATTTAATTAATTTATTTATTATCATTGCTAGACATTATGTATTAATTTTTGAAGTAATTTATATAGCCTCTTTACTTTCTTTTCTAACCTAAAGAAAATGATTAAGTGTTAATTGCCATTTCATGAATGTCCTTGAAGTATTATCACACATTTAATTTTTTTATAATTGATTTTAATTAAAATTTAAATTTAAAATTTTATAATTCTGAAAATAATTCAATATTATTAAATTAAAATTCATTAATTTACATTTTTTTATAATTTTTTTTATTACATTAATATAAGAGACTTGAATCTGTATCTCCAATAGTCAACATGTATATACGTGCAATTATCATTAAACTATGCTTACAGTTGCCACTTATTTTTTCATGTTCGGTGAAGGGACATGTACCTCTCTTCCCGCGGCCTTATTCTATCCTTTTCTATCTTCTACGCCTATCATATAATTCAATCCCCTCATTTTTTGTGCCTCAACAATTATCACATATTCATTGATTTAAGGGGTTTTTTTTTTCCCCTTAATGGGTTGTTGAATTTACGCCATTTATAATGACCCACCAACCACCTGTTTGGTTTCCTCCCCATAAAATTTATTTTCTATCAAGTCATGTAGTATCACCACTATAATAAATAAATAAACAAATATAAATAAATAAATATATATATAACAAATTTAAATTACTACCAAAGAAATTGTTAAAGTTATGTCTTATCACCATTTGATCTAATTTTTCTTCTTTCCCAATTAGAATTATTACAAACAATATTTTTATACATCAAAAAGAAAGTATTACACATACTTGACAATGTACACTTGTTTGTTATTAATTTAGAATGTGTTTAATATAAGATTAAAAAAATTGAGAGTTAAATGTTATTTCTGTAAGTTTTAATTCTCAATTAGTGAGTGTTTAGTTCACCTTTTGAATACAGCTCATAATTGATAGATATTCAAATAAGTGAACTATAGAGCGAATAGCTGATAGACAACTGATAAGATATTCATCAATTGTAGTTTATACCAATTCTAGTTTTAGAGTTAGTTCTGTTAATTAATAGCTGATTTGATTTGATTTTTTATTTAAATTATATTATCCTTTTAAAAAAATTTATTAACTATAAAATTTTGATGTCTTTAAAATAAGTTTTTATATCAATAGCTTATTTAAAATTATAATAAATAATTAAGTATAAAAAATTATAAATATAATAATTATAATATTTTTATATATACTTAAAAAAATAATTATATTTTTAATATGTTGTATGATAAATTAATAATTATATGCCTATTTTAATAGTAAAATAAATAATATGGTATATGCTTTTATTAGTAATTTTACATGTAACGGTAGTAATTAGACATAATTTTAACAAATGCTAATGACATATCAACTATAATTAACTATCAGTCATCAGTAACATCATTAACTATTAATTACCCGCTATCAATTATCAATGGTATCCAATAGCTAAACCAAACAGACATTTAATCCCTATGAAGTTAACATTTAATCTCTAAAAATGAGATAAATATTAACAATGTTAGAAATTCATTTAGTTTCTTCGAGTATTCAAATAATATTAATAAAAAGTTAAATGTTATCAGGATAATAATTACTCTTATTAATTTCGTACTAAACCTCTAAATATTAAGAATGAAATGAAGTTTAAATTAGTTATTGGAGTAATACATGAATTTGATGTAATATATTAAATTCACCTCTTTAGATCATTCAATTAATATGAAGCAAAAGACAAGCATGGTTTTTTATGTAAGGTGTTGGCTTATTTGCTAAAGTGGTTAAAATTTTAATCACGAACTTATTTTTCTTTTAAGGTAATTAATTATCCCAAATAATAGATAATATTATATTTTATTCAATTAAAATGTATATAATAAATATGTAAATTTAAATATAAATATTTAATATAATAATTTTTATATAAGATTGAGTTTATAATAATATTTTAATTTACTAAGGGATTATATTTTTTATTAGTTTATTAATAATTGACAGTCAAATTTAATGGTTTGGTAGGCGACCAAAAAATTATAGAGTTAAAATCTAGCAATAAGAAATCTCAAGCTTTCATTATTACAATTTGGAAAAATTATTATTTAGTTTTTATATTTTATTAAAATTAAATATTTAATTTTTGTGTTTTAAAAAATTATATTATTTAATTTTTATATTTCTCTTTCATTAAATTATTTAGTCATTTCATCAAATTTACCTTTAATCAATGCCTTTTAAATTATTATTTAGTCTCTTTATTTAAGTGAAATTAATTAATTGATCACTATATTTTAAAAAATACAACTATTTAATATCTCTTTTTTCAATGAAAATAATGAATTAGTCGCTATATTTTGAAAAATATATATTTGGATGAAAATAAAAATTTTATTATGTGAAAACTAAATATAAATTTATATATTTTTTAAATTATTTAAGTATTTTCATTAATTTCTTGAGTATCATTTTTATATTTTCTCTATTGAAAAATAAATTTTCTAAATTATTATTTAATTACTTGGATATCTAAGAAAATTGATTAATATTTTTATACATACAACTTGTACTAATTTCTATCAAAAAATAAAAATAAATATAGAATAAGAGGGAGAATGATGTAAGTATAAAGGAAAGGAAATATGAAGCGAGAGAAATAAAGAAGAGAGAGTCCGTGCAGTTTATATATAAAAGAATAATAAAAGAGATTAAAGAGTTAATAAAATTAAATTACATGTTTTTTAAAATATATAGACTAATTAATTAATTTCACTAAAATATATGGACTAAATAGTAATTTAATTGACATTAAAATCTTTTGACAATGAAAGATTTAATGAATAAATTAAATAATTTAAAATAAATAAAAATAAAAACTAAATAATATATTTTTTAAAATATAAAGATTAAATAATTAATTTCATTAAATTATATAAACTAAATAGTAATTTTTCTTACCAACCATGAAAAATTACTTCAAATACTCTACTGATCAAAAATATTAAATGGACAGTTGCAATTAAACAAATACTACATTCTTAAGTAACTTAATTCGTCATAAATATGTTATTTATATGATTTGAATAGAGAATTTTTTTTTAAATATATATATAAATAAAAAGGGATCAAATTTTTATAAATATTTTAATAAAATTTATAGATATTCTAATAAAAGAAAATCTTTCTCTATAAATAAGCTTCGCACACTGCAGAACGATGATATACATAGAACACCCCCTCATCATTCAAGAAGAAGCATTGAAAAAAAATAGTAGTGAACTGTGAATCTGACAAGACAAACTCAGGTCACTTAATATTACTTGAGGCAGGCCATAAATCTGGGCACAGTGATATTACGTCTCCACACAATGCCAAGCATCTATCAAGTGCAATGAATATGTTGCTTTCAAACTTAACTACCTTCACCCATCATATTCCCTTTCTTTCCTTTTCAACTTCACAAGAAATGGTCTATTGAAGTACTGTCCACTGCTGAAGACAACTGCATTACTCCATTAATCATATAATAATCATCAAGATTTGTGCATTCACCAAAAGGTATTATAATATTGCTTTCCATTAGTAATGCAACAATTAATAATAATTCATGCAAAGTAAATACACACTGCTATACTGTAAATAGAAGAAAAAGGAAAAATATTCTTTTTGATAATGTGTCCATTATATAAAATTATAGCATCTAAATTAATATATGTTTTTCTAAAAATCTCAATTCCAAATAAATTATTTTGTGGAGGAAAATGAAGGGTGCCAGTTTTATCATTATTGTTAGAATCAGATGGGATCAGTTGATTGAACTAATTGAATCAGAAATTGGATCAGCAACTGATCTAATTCAAGCTTAAACCCCTCTTATTTAGAAAATTATAGTTGAATATATATATATATATTATAAAATTTTTATATGTCAAAATTTTTTTTGTTATTGATATATAAAAATGATTTTATTATTATGAAAATTTTATTTTAAATATTTTATTATAAAATATTATTATTTAAATTTAAAATTCTAATTAAAAATTTAAATTATTTTTTAAAAATTACATTTTAAAACACAACTAACTTTATTTTAATAATTATTGATAAAATATATTAAAATAATAATTGTAAAAATGTATTATTATTTATTTATTTAAAAGATTATTAAATATAATTATTTAATAATGTACCAGCTAAACTTTAGTTCTAACTCTAATTAAACATTAAAAACCTTGGTTTTTATAAGTTATGTTAGGTTGAATTATGGGGTTGGATGGATAATGTGGATGTGCATCAAGAGAAGAAAACACAAATGGCTGTGAGCCTCTTGAAAAAGACCTAACAATTCCACCTGTGGATACCAAACATAATATACAGTTGGTGGATCTTATCAAAATTGCCTGAAAACGATTATTGATGACTACTATATATAGAGCCACGCGCGCATGCTATTGCTAAATACCAAACACTCTGCAATTTTAAATATTATTGATAAGCTGCATTTCTGCTTTGCCTTTCTGTCTCCTTCCATGCTCTGTATAATCATTTCATCGACTCTTGCATATACATTATCAATATTATTTATTTATTTAAAATTTTTTTAATTAAAATATATTAAATTTAATTTATATTAATTTTTAATTATCTCTAATTATATATTTAATATAATAATTTTTAATAATAATTTAAAATTTAATATCATACAACTTTTATAAGTAATTGATAAATATAATTAGTCTTACTAAAGAAAATTATGAAAATCTAAATTCTTAATAGCTATATTCACGAAATAGTTTAATTAGGAATGATAATGAATCGAATATTTTAGTGCTTAATTTAATTTTATTTTATTGGAATAGGTTTAAGTTTAATTATCTCTAATTATATATTTAATATAATAATTTTTAATAATAATTTAAAATTTAATATCATACAACTTTTATAAGTAATTGATAAATATAATTAGTCTTACTAAAGAAAATTATGAAAATCTAAATTCCTAATAGCTATATTCACGAAATAGTTTAATTAGGAATGATAATGAATCGAATATTTTAGTGCTTAATTTAATTTTATTTTATTGGAATAGGTTTAAGTAGAATATAATCAATCTAAAATATTTTTAGATTGAGGAAATAATATTTATGTTGGGTTCAGATTTTATGTATTAAACATTCATTATCCAAATCTGTTTATTTAACTAATTAAATAATTATACAATATAATTTTATTATAATATTTATAAATATATATATATTATATTTTAAATAAATAGAATTTAAATATTTTATATAATTATTAAATTTCTAAAATATAAATTATTAATAAAAATATATTTTATTTATTTTATTAATTAAAATATATAAAATTAAATAGATTCAAATATTATTAGAATAATAATAATTGAGTTTAAATAAGTTATAATAAAATTTAATCAAATTTTAAATAAATTTTAAATATTAAAATTATTAATTTAATTCCAATTCAAAGATAATCCTTAAGTAATTGCTTAATTGAAGGTAGGTTGGATAAGATAATGGACAGATTAATCCAAACCCTTGGTAACCCATTATTAATTAGGTTGTTTATCACGTGTTTGTTTCTATGAATCTGGCCTAGCTCCTACATACCGCTTTGGCAATTGCAGCAAGCTCAGTGGGAGAGGGGTCCTCAAACTTGCAATCCACCACCTGTTTCCAGTATTGTATAGCTGCCCAAATCGGCAGGCCAGCTACTTCAATGCAGAAGGATATGTCCAGTATAGATAAGGCTGCAAAAGGGTTGGCTTTTGGCAAGTTGTTGTAGGGACCCCTTCAATAGGAGACTACAAATTGAAGTACTTTGAAGGCCAGTATAGGGATAAAATCTGATAAATCCAGCATAAGTTTCCCAAAGAACAAGTTCAAAACCTTCCAATTTATGCCAATTATTGAAAGGTATCTTTGAGATTTATTGGGAATCGATTTTTCTAATGAATAAAACATTACACTTGTAAGATTCGTTAAATATGTTTATTTATTACTAATATTACATCAATATCATAGAAAATATATTTTTTATATGATATTATACATTTTTCCACATAATATTATACATTTTTATGTAATAACGATATGCAAAATTGATAATAAATAAACATATTTAATTATCTTTTGTCAGTATAATTTTACACTAGTTAAAAAATTAATTTAAAATCAATGAATATTTGATATGAGTGGTTTGACGCTTTTATCTTCTAAGTGAGATTGAATGTTCGATACTCATAAATGGAGACATATTCATTGAGAGTGTTTTAACTTTTAGTGGACTGACCCGGACGAGCAGGATTAATCATGGCCCAATAAACAGGAAATAATTGTGCAATTTGAAAAAAAAAAAAAAGATTTAGAATTAGGCCTCAAAATAGGTATTTATTCCTTCTCATAGAGGAACTTTTATACAATTTGTATTTTGGAGGCTAAGTTACATTACATACTATAATTCTTGATGAAGGCATATGTAGAATTGATTTTTGTTTTTTTTTTTTTATTTGATTTAAATCTTCACAAGCTAAAGAGACATTGCATGTTAGCACCTTTAAGATGATCTCATGATTTCATTTATTTCAACTCTCATCCTCCTTGTGAACCCAAAATCTCTAGCCTAAAAGGCCTTTTTATGTGTTTATGCACCTTGCATCTACCATACAAAATATCTTGAATATACTTTGCAAATAGAATAGTTATTTATTTTAAAAAAAATAAGAAAATAGTAAAAAAACCACAAATTTTTCTTTTTTTTATAATTGTATCCTGAATTTTTTTATAATCTCGAATTGTAAGTCAAAAAATAATTAGTCCCACTATATGAATCCTTTCTCACCGTTCAGTTGTATTAAAAATATTTTTCTAAAGAGATGAAATTATCAAAATTTAAATCTTTGACATCTTGAATTATTGTATTTTACATATAAGTGTTTGTAATAATCATTTTATTTAAAATTTATCATATTCTGCCAATCAATATATTTTTTTTTTAACAGTGTAAGCTTGGAGAGTTACCATACTTGTCACTAGACGTAGTGTTCCGTTTCAAGTTTGTGCAGACTTCTAACATGTGACTTTGGATTTGGCATTGATTTTTATTGATCATATAGAGTGAAGATATTTCAATGGAAATTATTAGAAGAAAGGCCTCCCTTATTTTATTCTATTCTATTTTATATCTTTAATGCGTTGAAGCTTCTATTATATATTTTTCTTATCACTTCCAAATATATCCAAATCAATTTTAAGGTACAAACTCATCAAAACATAATTATAACAAAAAAAAAATATTCAATTCAATTATGTACCTTTTGATTGTTGGATATTCATTTATTATTTTATAGTGCAAGTGGATTATATAATTTATTGGTATGATTAATATTTTCCACTAAAATAATGAAGGATTTTGTATAGAATAATGAAGAAAACTACCTGAAATATCAATTTATTATTTATTATTTTTATTATGGTAAAGTTATTTATAAGTGTCTGACTTGATTTAGTCTAGTGAATAAAGCATATTTTTTATCTGTAGGTTCAGATTCAGTCTTGCTACTCTAGTTTTTTTATTATAAAAAAAAGGAAAGAAGACATCTATAAATCAATTTTTGAATATTATAAGTAAATAATTTACATAAAAGAATATTAAGTTTAAGAATACTAAATCCGAATCAATAATCAGTGAGTTAATTAATGAGTTTTTTTTTAATGATATTAAAATCATCTTTAAAATTATGAAATTATAAATTTAAATTTTAATAAAAAAAGTAATTTTAATTAGAAAGTAACAAATTTAAAATGGGATTATCTATTTCCATGACCCAATTTATTAGGCCACAATCATTTTAATAAATAATTTATAAAGAGATTAAAATATCCTTAATTAATTTTTTTGAATAAAAAAGTTTGAATCCAATTTAAAATAGCTCTCTATATTAATACCCTATATTATCTCTTGTTTTTATCTTTAGATGAAAAAATAAAATAAAATAAAAATTTCTTCCATTATTTAAGTTTTTCGAATTAATAATTTTCTCCTTTATATAATTTCTCTCTTATTTTATAAAAAAAAAAGTCTTTAAAAAATTCTGCACATTATAATCCTTTAAAAGAAGTTTTTTTTTTTTAATTAATACGCGTCATTTTATGCTCAAATTTTATAAAATATATCTTTATCAACTCATGTACATACGAAAAATTGATATAAATATGTCAATTTCTCGAACCAACATGTAATCGATAATTATGTATATTTATTTAAATATTTAAAATTTTCATTGATTTAATGCTTTTTTATAAAATTTGTTTGCCCGCGAATAATTAGATTTTTATTAATGTTAGCAAGTTATTTAACAATGGTCTATTGTGATAATTTAAATAAAAAGGTTTAATTATTTCAAAATTATTAATTTATTAAGAATAAGGGTGCAAAATTCTATTCTTTTATAGGCTATAAAGTTTTTTTTTAATTTAATTAAAATCTTTTTGAGATTTTAAAATCTTTTAAAGTTGACTAATAAGTATGGTAAAAAAATATACGACATAAATATGGAAGCAATTTTAAATGAGATTGCGATAATTTTTTTTACTTTATTTATAAATAGTTAATATTTATGGGCGTTTAGTATCTCTATTATTTAATTTGTGGTCCTAACATATTGAGTTAAGGAAATAGGCACTCCAATTTAAAATATTGTTATTATAATTAGCCTAACTTTCATAATATAATTGCCAAAAATGAAAACAAAAACTATAAAGAGGTAGAAAATAAAGGTGTTTTTTAAAATGATTTTTTTGATTTTAATTCACTTTGTATTTATGTTATATATTTTAAATTTTAATAATATTTAATAATACCTATTAACAAAATTACATTTATTTTACAAAAATAAAATTACCATGAAAACTCCCATAAATAAAAAATCTAAAGGCTCTCACGTGTAACGTCAATTTATATTCTAAAAGTTCTTTCGAACTTCTGATAATTTTTCACGAATTATTTTGAGTCCCAAGATAGAGCAAAAAGATTGTGAAAGAGTTTAGAGCTAAGTCAAGCTCGAATCAAATCGATTTGAATCAGATCTATCTCCTCTTTTTAACTTCTCCCTCAGATCAATGACCACCCATCCCCTTCCTTTTCCTTCAGTGCCCTCTCCAACAGTTGTCCAACATTGCAATAGGTCAGAAAACTGTCATTTCTTGTGAGTTCCTCATTCTTTAGGTAGTTTCAGTTTTTTGGCCAATAAAGTAATTTTCGACTTACCCACCATTTTCGGCAAGCTTAAGTTATGTCGGTTACTCTCGGCTCATGCAATTTCACTTCCTAGCTTGCGCAAACCAATAGTCGAAAGTTTTTAGGCCTACAGCCTTCCCACTTAAATCTAAGCCAAACTAGACATCCTATTGGAAATTCTATATTATCAGCATACTTCATTTGTCGAGAGCTTTACAAAGAGACCAATTAGAGGAAATTCCATCGTTGAAAATTTTTTGAGACCCACAAGCTTCAGGGAGAGTTTCTAGGCCTTTTTGGTCACTTTTCAAGTTAATTTTGATATATACTAACTCATGTTATTGTCAGCTTCACGTTGGTACCCTCATTGCATTAAAATTTCGTTATTGGCCGGGATTGCTTTTTCTTTTTGAACACATAAGAACTGGGACCCATCTTGATTAGGTCAATATTGCAATCGTTTCTAGCATTTTTGAATGCTCTTAAGACTTTTGGAGTGTCTGTTTTTTGCAAAGGTAACCTCAAATTCAAAGTCCATGTTTTTGCCTATATGTTATGTTAGACTGGTACCTAATTTAACATTCCTAGTTTGACATAGTTAAGTGAAATAATAATAATAATAATGACCCTAGGAATTTTTTTTTTTGAATTTTCTAAGTACAATAAATAATTTTCAGGCTGTAATGAATTTTAGGCACTAGGGCTGACGTTTGATAACAGAGGTAGTTAGGTACACATGGTAGGCCCCAGATGGGCATTGAGTAGAGAGTTATGGATTTGAGGCCAATGTGAGGTTGTTGCATATATCAAATTATATTTTTCTTGCAAGGGATTAGGTTTTAAGTATATGAGTAACTTTGTTGAAATTTCGACATGATCCTAGGACTGTTATTTTACTTCTTCAGTTATTTATCTATTTTCAGTCAGTTGTTTGATAGATGTTGGTGTGTCTATACAGTTGATTTGAATTGACCATCTTCTTCTTCTCAATCACACCAGTAGCTGTTGAGTCGATTAGTTCATAAGTTGAATATTGTTTATTTTTATAACTTTAATATTATTTTATATTCTTGCATGCCCATGCATTCACTTATATATATTCGGATAGGTCGTGTTTAAACTACTCTCACTGACCAAGATTGTAACAACCCTCGATCCAACAACATAATAACTGAACCAGGAGTGTTACCTGTAATTTTCACAACCTATAATAAGAACTATATCTTAATTTCATATGAATGTTCCATACTTATCACATAAAAATTGTAAAAAAAGTGATTTAAGCAAAATACAAACTTTACATAACATGTCATTCACTTAGATACAACTTTTCATCATTAATTACTTATACAACTTATACAAAAAGAATCATTTACAAGTAAAGAAAGCCAACCCTAATTAAACTCTTGACAAAATATTGTTTCTTTGATGTAGACTTTAATGATCTACTTTCTGTGAACCCTCAGCTTCAGTACTTGCACGAGGTAAAAACTCATCGTGCTAAACATATGGCTTAGTGGTGCATGTCTAGCTTAAGATGACTAATTAATAGTCGTGTTGTAGGCATTTAACAACTAATTAAAGTAATTTTAAGTAAGTAGCAATTCATAGCAACTTTGCAAAAATGTATAAAGCATTCCACTATAACTATTTAATTGAAATCAACTGATTTTGCTCATGAAATATACATATAGAAGCAAGTTATCCATTAACTGAGATAAGATCCAAATTTACAAATAAATGAGTAACTTATTTAACATAAATATTGATCATTTTATTATTTCCATTTAATAGCCCAATTCCTTCCTAGTATAACTTTCCTTATACCAGATACTGAAATTTTAATGTGACACCTTCTTTTAGATGTCGTCTTATATTTTCTCTTTACTACTGCAACATCTTCTTTCGAATGTTGTCTTATGTGTCCTTTTCACCACTATAACACCTTCTCTCAGGTGTCGTCTTATGTACCCTTTTTAGAATTAGTGCATATATTGTGACACCATCTTTCAGATGCCATCTTTAAATCATCAAAGATATAGGTTCAATTTGTTTTGCAGATCTACTAACTTACTTTCCTATTTGGCATGCCAAACTATCTGGTTTCTATTTTCAAGCTAGATGGAATTTTGGGCCTTAACAATCTCATAACATGATCATGCATATTTCCAACATTCTTATATCAAGAAAATAATTGACACCCATTATCATAACATCAATTCTTATCATTACATAATCATTTGTATATTCTAACTAAGATCGTAATTATATAACTTATCATTTCATTTAGTAAAGTAGTAGAACCCAATTACATAGCATTTAGAATCAATCAAATCACTTTTTAATAAGGCAGATTTCCCAACTCATATTGCAACCACATTTAGACCTAGAGAAAGACATTTTCAAGACTAATTCCTTCCATAAAACATATCAATTTATGTCTTAATTTTCATTAGAAATTAGTTTGATCCAATTTAGATATGTAGGAGTTCATTTATAACCCTTCATTTACAAACTATTAAAAAAGACAAGTTATCATTTAGGGAGGAACACCTATTTGGTACCTTATTTTCTATTAATTTTTTGGGTATTCTAAAGATAGAATTAGCTCCTATGGTCTTCATATAATTTATACCCTAGTGTCTTACCTTTCATTTAAATCAAGAATCACCCTATTCCAAGATCTATATCTCAAGTTATGCTCTGATTTCAACATACTATCCAGTTTTTACCTGACAAGTTCTGGCTATAGGCAAGATTCATGGTTCCTGTTTATAGGCTAATTTGACCATTTTAAAGATAGATTCAATCAAAGTAGTCTCATAAGATATCTTTCTACATGTTTTAAGTTTTCAACAGTTCAAGAATCACCTAATTTAGAGGCCTATATTATGAGTTATGGCTAAATTACTAACTATTGTTCACGGATGCATTGTCCTGAAAATCCCAGATTTCCAAATTTCCAATTCAGGTTTATACTCAACATTCAAGTACTTTACACCCAGAATTTGTATTGAGTTTTTAAAGCAAAATTTTAGGCTTATGTCTTAAGTTTTCAATGCATCTTGAAGCATATTAATTGGAGGTGTGTGCAGGAAGTTATGCCCTATTCACTACACAAAGGTCACGACTGGATTTGTTGGAATTCCTGAAATTCTAATTTTGCAATACCAATTTACTCTAAAATTTCAACCACTTTACCCTAAAAATTAGGTCCGGTCAAAAAATAAAAATTGTAGGTCTATGTCTTAATAAAATTTTGATTTAAATTGCATCTCAATTGGAGCTCTATAACTCAACTTATAGCCAAATTAGTATAGACTGCTCATTGGATATACTAATCCTGGCAGTTTACAACTTATGATTCATAAAATAACAATTTTGCTACAAGCTTAGACAAACACTTACCTCAACCTAGTTCTAGCAATTTGCTCCCAATTGCAATAACTTTTCATTAAAAATTCCAAGCTAATTCAGTGTATGGTCTTGGTTATCCACACTAACAATTCTGCCCACTTGAATTCAGCTCACCAATTCTTAATTCTTCATTCTCTTTCACTTTGATTTCATGTTTCAATCATCAATTCTTTCAATTCCATCACAAAATATCATCTTAGATTCATGAATTAGGGTTTGTATATGAACTTGGATGAAAGAAAATGGAGAAGAAGGGAAAGAAAGATGGGTCGGCTGAAGAAAGAAGAAGAAGGATTTTTTTTTTTGTCAATTTAAGTGTTTTAAGATATTTATCCATCTTGTCATGTGTCACCTTGCCATTTCTCTTATTTCCACTCATTTAAGTAGTGATTAATTAATTTAATTAATCTCATTTAATAACCTTAATTAAACTCAATTAGATGCTAAGTTAGAAAATTTCAAAATTTTCCCAAAACTTCATTAACTTTGCAACAAAGTCCATAGGTGTCTTTTACAAACTTTGAATGTAACCCCTCATTTAATATAATTTACATACCATATTCAATATTTGAATTTCTTATTAAAATATACTAAATACGGTTTACAAATTCGGGGCGTTACAAGGATTATGGATTAGATGGGATAAGTCAATGCTTGAGAATACTCATTGGCCCTCGCATTTGGACGATTAAGAGAAAGTCCAAGCTTGAGCTTAACTCAATGGCATAGTTGGAAAAAGAGGGCTAGTATAGGGGATCAACTCCCATATATGTATGTGATGGATAAGGCAGGGTGCCTTTGTAGCTTCAAATTATCTCCTTGTGTGAATATAAGGTGTATTGTTTGCTTGGTTTTATGTGCACATTCTCATCTTAAGACTGCATCATATCTAGATAATTATATAAATTATGACTATAATTAATATCTATACTCACTAAGTTGAACGCTCGCTCTTATTCAAATATTTCCTAGGTAACAAGAGGAGCATTTTTGTTTGAGATCTAACCTACATTCTTCTTCACAATTATTATTTTTATTAGTTCGTATTTTTTTATTTTTTATTTTATATATTTATTTATGTTCTTAAAACTCTACTGTGACACTAACCTCATATAGGTTTTGATTTAGGATGTCCATGTAAATTGAAGGTTAAATTGAGCTTCCTGTATTTATATATGTATGTATGGTTAGAGTTGAGTTGGGCTCCCTTAGATATTGTATATTACTATTGGGTTAAGTTGGACTCCCCAATTTATATTAATCATAGGATGCTTGTGTGGGCCTTATGTTAAGCCTTGTTATGGGCTTGGTAACAATGTGCTTACTAGGGGCTTTTAACCCTTATGTTGACTCAAGTCTTAGTATTAATCATGGTCCATTGGGTTAGGTTATGACATCAAAAATGTCCAAACATGCTTTCTTGTGAAGTCAATTCGGTTTTGAATTCAATCAAACTCAAACTATAATAATTGAAGAATCGAAATATTTATATATAAAATTAGAATTGAATCGAACTTATGTATAGAACCAAATCAAATCAAGTAAAAAATTTTTAGTTTGGTTTGATTTATTAGTTTTGGACATTTTCTCCAAAATACAGTTAGAAACTGTTGCAGAAATTTACCTATGGTAATGTTACTCAAGTTTCTACCCAATATGATGCTATATGCATTTTTGGTTTAATGTGGGGATAACGATTTCTCAATATAAATATTCTCAAATTATAAGATCTTTAATGTACCTCTCAAATTTTATTAGACTTGAAATAGCTTTTACAGTGAGTAAATTGAGTAAATATAGAATTAGTACTAGTTTTAAATATTATAACGCAGGAGAAAGAATTTTAAATATTTAAAAGGCACCATAAATTATAGTATCCATTATTATGGGTTTCCAAAAGTGTTAGAGGGACATAGTGGTGCAAATTGAATATCTAATTCTAATGAAACTAAAGCCATAAGTGGTTTTGTTTTTTACTTTGGGTGGTGGTGCACTAGCTTGGAAACCTTCCAAACATACTATTATATCTTGTTCTATAATGGAAGCAAAACTAACTATATTAGACTTGTTATATTTGTGAAGCTAAATGGCTTAAAAGCCTTTTAGTTGATGTTCCATTTATAAATAAATCTTTCTTCTATTGCTATCAATTGTAATAATCAAGTTACTATTGCTAAAGCTGAAAATGCCAATATAAATGAAAAGAGAAGGCATATTAGACTCAGACATGACTCAATTAAATCTTAATTTACACAAAGAATGATATTAGTTGATTTTGTGAGATCAGAAAAGAAATTAATTAACATATTCTCTCACTAAAATCCTTATGTTCAAGCAACACACTGAATCATCGAGGAGAATAGGATTGAAACTAATAAAAAATTAAGTCACTATAGTATATACTAACCTCTATGATTGATGATTCCAAGAAAGAGGTTCAATGATTTAATGAAGCTAAGATGAATTGTGCAAAGCATTAATACTTGAGGGGAATCGTTGATCCTATTTCTATGGTGATTATGCTAATTAATTTTAACAGTTTAAGGAAGAGTTCTCACTATTTGATGGTTAAAGGAGGAGTTCTTACTCTGAATGGGTTCTTAGGAACGTTTCTACAAGGCAATGATCACAAATTACTTTTGAATTACTCACTTATATTATAAGTGTGGTTGTAGAGTCACTACTATGAAAGATTGGGTACCTTCCCTAAGAAACTCATGATAGATACGATTACATGATTGCTAACGCGCAACCCGTTCATAGCTGTAATAGCCCTATATCTCTTTTAAAACTCTCCTTTTATTTTTTTTGTTTAATCATGTAGGACACTTTAATTAAAAAAAAAAAAAGAGAGAAGTTGAGAATCTGACTTTGAAGGTTGGTTTAATGGCTGTAAATAGACAATTTTTATAAAGAGGAAATCTACTTCATACTTGTGTAAAATAATTCTTAATACATCATGATAAATCATAAACATAATGTGAATCATAAATATAATATTCAACTATTACCCTGATAGTGGATCTTGAACAAATTAAATTCTTACAGATTTGGAAAGCATACTTGATGTGGAGTTTGTTTGAGCCATGCTAGTAGTTGAGAAAGACCCTTTGATTTGATAAATTGATTTCTCTCTCTTGACCCTTCTTGATTCACGCACAAAACTTTAGTGATAGAATACTTTCTTGAGATGACCCTAATATCTATGATTTTATAAAAAAGAATATGTGTATGACTTTATGGGTAGAGAGAAGACCAGCTTATATATGTGTGTGTGTGTGTGTGTGTGTGTGTACAAGACTTTATCTGATATGTTCATTAAGTAATCCTTGTATAATTAGAATTATGATTTATTTTAATTAAAATAAATATCAATTTATATCAAACCACATTAAAATTAATTGATTTTGGCCCATTTAATTATTAAAATCACAAGCAGAATCTTACATTCTCCCACTTGGCACGATAATCAAGTGATATAAACTTCAATAGTATAAACATTAGGCGCACATGAAATAAACAAATCATTTTCCTAATGTATATCACGATTACCTTTCTATAATAAATTACTAAGTATGGGTTATGGTGGTTGTACATTGTTTAATCATATATTCCCTTTCATATGCTCTAACACCAGCAACTTACCATAGTAGGTTCATAATAGATAAATGTATATTACATCATGGTCCACAATAATGTCTTAAAAGACTTTTCCTATCATCATTCACTTAAAATATTATGTGTACACAATCATGAGAAATAGAAAATACTTTAATGTATGTTAAAAACACGTCAAGGAGCTTAGAATGTTAAAGTCAATACATTATACGTAACGCAACCAAGACCCATTATAAGAAAATGTTCATTAAATATCTTAGGTTGTGAATACTTAATTAACAGATTTGCTATCATGAGATCAATACTATTATGCTCTGTAACGTCCCGAGAATATTGAGTTCTGAATAGTACTATTTCTTGTCTGTGAATAGTATTATTCAAAGCAAGCTCGAGGACTAAAAATGAGATGGAAATTAATTAAGATAAGCAGAATAAAAACCAAAGTGACTATCGAGTTGTGGACTTAATTGGTATTATTGAAAAAGATAAACTATAACCCGATGAAGGGTATTTTAGTCAATTCACTTGAAGAGTTGACTTTTGACCAAAATGTCAATTAAATTAAGTGAAATTGATGTATCGGAATGAGATTTAATTAACCGAAAGGAGTACGAAAATTTAATGAGGACGTAAATGAAATTTTTGTATTGTAATAATTAGAATTAGGATTATAATTATATTTATTTAGATATTTATGTAACAAATAAGACAAGGATATTAATTAAGAGGACACCTCATTAATACACCTCACCACCACTATCATTTCATCTTCATCATCTTTTTCTTCCCATCTCTTTGCCATCCATTTCTATCTCTTTTTCTCCATTAAAGCTTCATTTTTCAAGCTTTAAATACATGAGTTTCTCCATAAGTTTTATAGAAAATTAAGAGAAAACCTCAAATTAAGCTTTGATTTGAAGATATCAAGCAAGGATTCTAAGAAATTTGGAAGATTAGTGAAAAAGAATTATTGACTAATTGAGGTAAGTTATGATTTAAGCTTAGTTAGTTGTGAATTAATGGAATTCAAGTTTGATTGTAGAGATTACTATGAATATTGATTGAAATTATGGATGTTATTGAAGGAAGGGATTTCGGTTTGGGAGAACAAGAAGGAGAGTTAAGGTTTTGGTAAATTGAAGGTTGATTAGGACTTATAATCAATGTTAGTGCTAAGAAATTTCATGAATTTTGAAAGCCATTGCTAATTAAGTTAGGGTTTTATACAATTAGAGTTTTCATTGTATGAAGCCTATTTAATGCTATTATGCTTGTATTATGATTATTTGATGTGTATTTATTAAGATACATTAATGATATGATGAAGAAATTAAATGAATTGGTATTATGCGTTAAGTGTGAATCTGGACAGCTTGAGTCCAGTGGGATTAAATGGTTATAACTTGAGCTACATAATTCCAATTGATGTGAAACCAAAGGTAAATTAAAGATAAGACAATATTCTAAAATTTTCTTAAAGAACACTGGACCTGAAACTAACTGGAAGATACCTGAATTATGGCTAGAATCCGGCAATACAAAATTAAAATCCTGAAAAATGACCAAATGAACAGTACGCACTAAATTGAGCATAACTCACTTTAAAAAACTTCAAATTGAGTAATTCTTGAACTTGTGTAATCCTAAGACACAGGAAAACAATTCATATGAGACCATAATGCTAAATTATGACTGTAACATATCCAAATTTTCTTGACAAAGTGAGCCCAGAAATCTGCCTGGATTCTAGAAGTGATCTCAAAAACTGAGACTCGGTCACTGGAACAGTTTTGGAAAAATGGTTATAACTCAAGCTACACAAATGCAAATTAAATGATTCCAAAGCCTAAATAAATATAAGACATAGATCTATAATTCTCATGAGGAAGGTATGGCCTAATTCCTGCTATACATTAGCCAAATCTATTAAAGAAATTGAGGTACTAAATTTAGAATTTATGAAATGTAAGCATAATTGCTTAAAATGTGAATTGTGATTAGGATGTATGTTTCTGTGATGATTGAGATGATGACGAAATGACAAAAGAATGACAACAAAATGATGAAATAATGAGAATATTGAATTGCTAATGATAATAAATTAACCCAAGTATGTAACACCCTAGGCAAATCCCACATCGGCAAAACACAGGAGAGATGCTGGGTTTATAAGTTGGTGGTTCGTAACCCCTAGTGACGCGTTTTAAAACCGTGAGGGTTTCGGCCCAGAGCGGACAATATCACTAGTGGGCCGGGCCGTTACATTTGTGGTATCAGAGCCGCTCCGCGTGCAACCTTGAGCGATGGTGGGGCAAACCTCAGCGAGGATGCTGAGTCCCATAAGGGGGGTGGATTGTAACACCCTAGGCAAATCCCACATTGGCAAAACACGGGAGAGATGCTGGGTTTATAAGTTGGTGGTTCGTAACCCCTAGTGACGCATTTTAAAACCGTGAGGGTTTCGGCCCAGAGCGGACAATATCACTAGTGGGCCGGGCCGTTACAAAGTATGCCTACCTAGTAGTGCAAGGGTTGGATAGATTGGCATGCCAATAAGGGATGAGATTAGCAGTACTGCCCATGGCTTTTATGCCCGGATACCATTGGCAGGGATCGAGTGTCCGATATGATTATTCCCATGGCTTTTACGGCTAATTATATTGCACACTCAGCAGGCACTGATGTGTTCAACGGTATGATGGCCCGAGGTACCAAGTATCTAGCACCAGTAAAACCTGCATATCTAATCCAAACAGTCCTGTTAAAGGTTACTTTGAGCACCGAAATAAATTAAGAAAGTTGAATATTGAAATAAAGAAAATGAAAGATCCTATGAAAATAAATATTTCCAAAGATCGTGAAAATATGGAAATATGAGAAAATGAGAGAAAAATATTGTGAAAGGTATCCAAAATCATTACGTAGTTAAACAAATGAAATGACTATAAAAGTTTGATGTTATAAATTCTATATTCTTTTAAATGATTTATGAATATTTAAATGTGCATTTTCTTTATTTTATACAAGCGTGAAAATTATTTTTGTTTGTATACTATACTTTTATTATGTTAGCGCACCACTAAGCATAAATGCTTAGCACGATAGTTTTTCCTCGCGTAGGTACAGACAATAGGACCCAGTAAAATTTGGATAGGGATTTTGGACTAATCTACAGTAGTGGTCATTGTCACCTCCGCACATTATTCTAATAGAGATCATTGGCCCACAGTAGTTCATGATCATATGTATTATAATTAAACACAAAGTTTGCAATTAAATTTTGAGATATATGATAAATGTGCATATTTTATAAATGAAGGTAATGAAGAAAATTTATGTATAGAAATGGATGTGAATATATAAGGAAATATGAATTGTGATTTTGAAATTGTTATAAATTTGAGATTTTCCAATATGGATAATTTTAACAGGACAATACTTTACCAGGTAAAATATTAATAATACGGGAAAACTGTTGTAGTTTTCATTTAAAATTTCCTTGATTAAGTTATGACGGAATTAAATTGATCACCAATTGGATAAGATAAGATTAGGTGCTTTGGCACAGAGTATGGCATTCCTTTGCTCGACAACACTGTAGATCGAGTAAGGGGGTGTTACATGCTCAATAGACACTTTTCGTTTCTGAACTTCCTCCTTAATGACAAAATAATTTAATTACATATGTTTAGTACTTTTGGAATATTTGTCGTTTATGGAGAAAATACTGCTGTAGCATTATCACAATGAATTCTCAACGGCTTGCTAATGGTGTCGACTGCCCTAAGTTCTAAGATAAAATTCTACATCTATAATGCATGAAATGTAGCTTCAAAACATGTCATAAATTCTACTTTCATAATGGATGAAGTAATGATAGAATATTTGACACCTTTCCATGATGTTGTTCCTTCAATTAACAGGAATAGTTAACCAAAATAGACTTTTTACTGTCAATACATCAAGCAAAATCTAAATATGAGTATCCAATCACTTTTAAATGATTAGATCTCCTTTACATGAGCATTTAATCTTTATTTCTTTGCAGGTACCATAAAAGCTTTCTTTGCAACTTTTCATCAATTCCATGATAAGGAATTGTGCAGGTATAAGCATACATCAAATTGCCCACAACTGAAGCATAATGAATTGATTCTTTTGGTTTCACATCATTCTTTAGACATTGATTGAGACTAAATTTGTCCCATTTCTGTATGGAAACAATTCTTGCTGAACATTTATGCATATTAAATCTGTCTAAAATTCTATCAATATAGGCTTTGTGAGACTCCTAACAGTTCTTGTGATCTATCATGAAAAACTTATATTCCAATCACAAAGGATGCCTCTCTTATAACTTTCATTTCAAAATTATTTGAAAGAAAATCTTTAGTCTCACGTAATATGCCCCAATTATTTGCAACAAGTAAGATATCATCTACATAGAGAATTAAGAAAATAAACATACTTCCACTAATATTAAGATATATGCATCGATTAATGACTTTTTCTTTAAATCAAAAGATTTTATAATATCATTGAACTTAATATACCACTGATGGAAAGCTTACTTAAGTCTATATATTGATTTCTTAAGTTTACATACCATATGGCCTTTTCCTTTAACTGAGAAACTTTAGGTTGGTCCATATAAACTTCCTTTTCAAGTTTTTCATTTGGATAAGCTATTTTCACATCCATTTGGTATAAGTCTAAATCATAATGAGTCACTAATGCCATAATAATTCTTAATGAGTCTTTTTTTAAAACTGGTAAGAAAGTCTCTTTATAGTCAATAACATATTTCTGAGTATAACCCTTGATAACAAATCTTACTTTATATCATTCAATATTGCCATTTGAGTTACCCTTATCCTTGAAAACCCATTTATGCTTAACACGTTTAGATACTTTAGGCAATTCAATGAGATCTCATATTTTATTTTGTTCCATGGATTATAACTCATCTTTCATGGCTTCTAACCAACAGACTTTATCTTTCTATAGCTTGTGAAAATGAAACTGGATCTTTATTGATTCCAATGTCAAAATCTTACTTTTATAAGTAAACCACATAATTATCATTAATTGCCAATCTCTTTTCTTTTTAAAATCTTATTAATGGCATTTCTTATGGATCACCTTCATCAGATCTTTATAGGTTAGCTTCTTTAGGTGTGTTTCATCATTATATTGTGTAGCATTATTAGGACCTTCAACAACTGCTAGAACAACATATAGAGTAGGGGTGGTATAGGAACATTGATAGGCACATGAAAATCAACTTTAATTTCTTGTATATCCACATCCTATCTCTCAACATTATCACTAACTTCACCATTCTCAAGGAATCTAGTATTACCAGTTTCTATAATTCTCGGAATATGGTTTAGAACATAAAACTTATACCCTTTAGATTTTTATGGATAACCAATAAAGTATCCACTTATTGTTCGAGAATCTAATTTCTTTTCATGTGAATTATAAAGTTTTACCTTCGCTTGGCAACCCCAAACATGTAGGTGCCTTAAACCAGGTATCCTTCTAGTCCACAATTCATAAGGTGTTTTTGAGACTGCCTTACTAGAAACCGTATTGAATAAGTGTACAATGGTTTAAGTTCATACATCCATAAAGATATAAGCAAAAAATATTTAATCGTCATACTCCTAACCATATCCATTAAATTTTGATTTTGCCTTTCATCCATCCCATTTTATTGAGGAGTACTTGGCATAGTATACTGTACATATGCCATGACTTTTTACGAACTTTATAAATAGACTAGGACATATTGTCCCAATTTATTATTTTTTCATAGTGTTAACCAATCTAAACTTACTATTTTTGCCTTTCTATCTAATTACCTTTCAACCTCATTTAGATACACTTCAAGTACATTTAATGATTAAGATTTTTCATTAAATATATGCATAACCTGAAAAATCATCAATAAAGGTGATAAAACACTTTTCTCCACCAAAAGATGGAGCATCAAAATGCCCACATATATTAGTGTGTGTTATTTTAAGAAGCTGATTGCATCTTGTGTCTCCTTTCTTATTATGTTTGGTTTGTTTTTCCTTAATGCAATCCACACACACATTAAGATTAGTAAAATCTAGACTCGGTAGAATTCCATTCTTTACTAATATTTCTAATCTTTCTTTGGATGTGTGGCCTAAACGCTTATGCCACAAAAAAGCATAATTCTCATTCAACCTACTATGCTTTATTCTAACATTACTATAAGTGATAAGTAAGGATTCTATAAAATTATCATCAAGTTTCAATCTATATAGACTGCCAATAACAATTCTAGAACCAACAATAGAATTATTGTTTATTATTAAATAAACTGAAATATTCATGTCCAAACTTAACATTAAATCCAGATTCATCAAGTTTTGAATTAAAAATGACACTCCTAGGGACATAGAGGGTTTGTAATAAGTCCAGGTGATAGCCATTATCCAAGACTAAACATTAAGTCCTTATGTCTTCAATTGAAGCCTTCATACAGTTCCCCATAAAAGGAAGTCTTAATTGGGTTGCGGTTTGGATCATAAGGAATCCTTTCATCACATTGAATATATGAGTAGCAGCACCAGAATCAAGCCACCAAGTATTATTAGAAACTTCATTCAAGTTTGATTCAAAATATACATAAGTATAAAGATTACCTTTCTTTTTGAATTAAGCTTTACATTTTAGGTAATCTTTCTGATAATGTCCTACTTTCATATAGAGTTAACATTATATGTCATTTGTTCCTTTTCCTCAACTTGAGTAATATTTGAAGATCCTTTCTTTTTCTTCTTAAACTTATAGGCTTTAACTTTAAATCCTTTACCAGTTTCTTGACCCATAATGTTGATCAAATGAGTCCCTTGATTCTTTAGTATTGTTTCATCCTAAGCTAGCTTACTAGCCAATTTATTAACATTCAACTTATCCTTAATAATGTTGTAATTAATTTGAAATGGCCTATATTCAGGAAGTAATGAGCTTAGAATGAACAACACTAAAAAGGAATCATCAACCGTCTTCTTTAAAGTTTCTAGTTTTGCTACAATATTGCTCATTCCAATAACGTGCTCTTGTATGCTCTTTGACCCATTATACTTCATGGTCATGAGTTATGCCATTAGAGTACTAGTGAGTAATTTAACTTCAGAATAGAACCTATCTTTCACAAGGTTAAGTTATTCTTTTGCATTTTCAATTTGTGAAATTATAGCCTTAATATTATTGGCAATAGTCATTCATAAAAATATAAGGTTAATCTGTTTAACCATTCCTATTGCTTATGATATAACTTCTCTTGCTCTTTACTTGTATCCATAATAGCAGCGAGTTTATCTTCCAATAATGTCAAGTCAAGGTCCAAAACATCAAAGTGAAACTTGACTTGCTCACACCATTCAAAGAAGTTCAACCCATTAAAACAATAACAGATTAGGCTCGTGAATAAAGAGAAACTACTGCAATATGATATTTATATGCTCAAAATATATTCAGGTAACTTTAAACAACTAGAGTATACTATAAGATACTATTCTAAATTAAATGCATTTAAACTTAATTGGACAATAATTAACTTACATCAAATACAAATGTTATCTTTGAACATATAATATATATTTGATAAAATATTATTGTTCTCATTATTCTCACTATTCATAAAATTATTGATTTATCTCTGGATAAAATCATTAAGTTCTGATGACTAGTGAGTATCAATTAATCCATTTTTCATCACAAGCATCTATTAGTATGAACAATTGATAATTTTTATATGCATGTAAATATCATTCATAGTTCAGCCACTTTGGTGACTAACAAACTATTAATTTTATTTTATTTTAGTTTGACCACTTTGATGATTAACAAAGTAAAATAAATATATTAAGGCATGCATATAAATTATTTATCTTAATAAAGCCTATTATTTATTCAATAATTAGATTTAATTACAATTCTTAATTAGATTAGATAGATAATGTAATTTAATTTCTATAATGGTAAAGATTAAATTCCCTTTTTAACACAATTTTAAGTCTTAATTCATATAGAGTTTGGGTCAAACTTTAATTATTATTATTATTATTATTATTATTATTATTATTATTATTATTATTATTAATTTCATTTTATTTAGTTTCTTCCTTATGAGAACACTTTGTTCCCAAAGCAAAGCCTTTTCAACAAGTTGAAAACATGTTCTTCATCTCCATGGCCGAATTCAATGAATTTCAGCTAATTTAATTTTTTTTTTGAATTAACTACTTTTTGGAAAAATTAGTTCTTCATCAATTCACCGTATTCGTGATAATGGCCTGATCTCATTCGACTGAACTTAATTAATTAAAATTTTTTCTTAATTAATTCTTAATCTTCAACTTTTAAGATCTATACTTTAATTTAACCCATATCTAATATCAAAAATATCAACATCATAATCATCATAAATTTAATGGATAAATTTAATTGTTTAAATTTTAGGGCTCTGATATTATATATAAAATAATTATTGATACATCATAATAAATTATAAACATAATGTGAATTATAAATATAAGATTCAACTATCATCCTAATAATAGATTTTGAACAAATTAAATTCTCACAGATTTGAAAAGTATACTTGATACGGAGTTTGCTTGAATCATGTTAGTAGTTGAGAGAGACCATTTGATTTGATAAACTGATTTCTCTTTCTCTCAACTCTTCTTGATTCACACACAAAATTTTAGTGATCAAATACTTTTTGGATATGACACTAATATCTCTAATTTTATAAAATAGAATATGTGTATTACTTTGTAGGTAGAGAGTACCAGCTTATATATATATGTGTGTTTGTGTACATCTAAAACTTAAATTTATTACGTTCATCAAGTAATCTTTCTACAATTAAAATTAAAATTTATTTTAATTAAAATAAATATCAATTAATATCATATTACATTAAGGAAATTGATTTTGATCTATTTAATTATTAAAATCAAAGGCAAAATCTTACTATGTATTCTTCTATTTGACCTTTAGCATATATCAAATACATTCTTATTTCCAATAAGTTATTCAAATAAATCTTCCATATCGTTTTTTTCAACTTGTCAAGTAATACAAGGACAAAGGCCAATCTCGTTTGAAATATTTGCTTCGCTACACATAATACACACAAAGAATCATTATATTTAAAAAGTTATAACTAGAAAACCTTGTATAAGAGGTGGCGAATCTTCTTTAAAGACAATGTAAAATTTGCATTCCTCCATTGACTTTTCTTATGCCACTCTATTATTATTATTATTATTATTATTATTATTATTATTATTATTATTATTATTATTATTATTGTTGTTATTTTACTAATATTTAAAGTTATTATTATTTTATTTAATTTATTTAAATTATAGTTTCAACAATTTATTTGAGAAGGGATTTAATTAAAATACACATATAATTAATTAAACATCACGTAATTATAAATTTTAAAAAATAAATATATAAAAACTGTATATAAAATAAATATATAAAATCTGTATATAAAATAAATATATTTTATCTTAAATTTACTTGGAATGAATTTACACAAGAATTTCGAATCATCATAGGTGCACGTGTGTCTCTCTTAGCTCGCAGCCACTGATCAAGACAAAAGGTTCAAGCCTTTCAAAACAAGTTTAATGACAAAAGTACCCCTACGATCTCTCACCCAATTTGACCCCTTTTATGGTTGACTAAAATGTTTTGATATTGAATTTCAAAATTTAAAATTATTTTTTTAATAAAAATTATTAAAAAAATAATTTTAAAAAAATATTTTATTATTTTAATATTTTTATACTTAAAATTAATTAAATTTAATTTTTAATTATTTTTTAACACTTTCTAATTAATATATTTAAAAAAATAATTTTTAATTTCAATAACAATATCAAATAGCTCTTAAGTAGTTCACAGAGAAACTCATTTTGAATTTTGAGTCTCTCTCAACCTTTTAAAGGACATGACCAACCTGGAAAGAAATTATAAGGGTATTTACTATTTAGTTTAAAGGCATAATAAAAAGATTATAATTTAATTTTTTTTTATTTTTATGACAACTAAATTAATTTTTTGAAATATATTTTTATTAATAAAATAATCATCTCTTAAAATAAACCATTAATCAATTATAACTTAATCATTCCACTAAATTCAAGAAATTAAATTGTTATAAATATTAAAATTATATGAATTAAAGTGTTGTAATTTTAATAGAATAATTATTTTATTAATAAAAATATATTTTAAAAATTAATGTATTTCTTATAAAAATAAAAAAGAAACTGTAATTTTCAACTTTTTATCATATCCAAAAGTTAAATTATAAATTGCCTAAATTAATATAATATATATATTTTTTCAATTAGCTTTGACAGAAATTTGAATTTAAGATTTCATAGCTCTAGAGATAATTATAATATCAATGAGTTAAAACTAAATAATAATATAGTATATTTTCATTGCACTAAAAAATAATGTATTTTATATTTAAACATTTGAGATATTGATAAAAAAATATGAAAATCATGAACTTTAATTTTTTTTTTAATTTTACTCTAAATTTTTTTTAACTAAAATACCATGAATTTTGAACCTTTTTTTTTATAATTTGACCGCGTTGTCTATTCCACCTTTAATTATAACTGATTTTGTCATGTTAGTATGGAAAATCTCTAAAATAATCCCAAACTTTGCATTTTCTCACAATTGTACTCCATTTTTTTTAAACAAATATACTATGAACTTTAAACTCTACTACAATTGAAACTCATTGTTAATTGTCCCATTTAATACTAACAAAGGTGCCAAGTCTGCACTTTTTATCTTCAAATTAATACTAATTAAACCTAATTTATAATAAAAGGAAAAAAAATTCATTTCCAACAAAACTGACACTATTTTCACCAAGAACATAAAGGTAAATCTTCTATCTCGCCACTTATTGACCACTGGCTCTCTCAACCTCCATACATCACAAAGTTATTTGATACTAATCTCCTACATTCACTCACTCCGCCATCATCGACCAATGCACTTATTCCTCTCCTATTGCATCAGAGCATATAACCTCTCTCAATCATCTTTTATCATCTTGACAAGTAATCACTTGTGTGATGCTCACCTCTGCCTTACTCAATTCTGCTCGTACGAAGACTCAACCTCATTCCCTATTAACATTTCCTCTCAATAATTTAACTAGACCCATTTTGATATTCCCAAAATAGAACCCATTAATTTATTAATTAGGATTTATTTTATTATAAATTAGGTTTAATTAATTTTAATTTGTGATAAGAAGTGCTAACCTGACATTTTGTATTAGCATTTAACGGGTAACTAGTAGTGGTATTTAATTGTAATAAATTTAAAATTTTAAGGTATATCCGTTAAAAAAAAGTTTGAGGTATAATTATAAATAAAGGTAAAATTTATAAATATTTTTTTGAGGATATTTTCACCGCTAGATTAACGGCAATATAAATAATAGGGTGTAATTATAAAAAAGTTTAAAATTTAGAATATTTTTATTAAAAATAGTTTGGAGCAAAATTATAAAAAAAATTCAAAGTTCATAAATTTGGACATTATCCCTTAACACCTTTGTTTGGATAGGTGAAAAAAGGGAGAAGAAAATAACAAGAAAAAAATAAATTTGAAAAGATATTTTTTCTATTTGAATAAAAAAAATATGAAGAAAAATAAAAATTAATCTTATTTTATTCTAGTTATTTTTTTTAAATTGAAAAAAAAATAAAAAATAAAGAGAAAAGTAATTTACTCTTTGCCAATTTTAATTTTTCTCATCATTTATTTTCTATTTTATTATTTATTTTCTACGAGAAAAAATAAAGTATAAAATATAAGAAAATTTTTCCTTATTTTCAAATAATAATTTATCTAAATAAAGTGTAAAAGTTTTAAATATTTTTTAAAATAAAAGAATAAATCTCACATCTATTCAAAATTCCGCTCTCCGTCTCCACAGTAACCTGTAATAAAGGTTTCCTCAAGACACCCTTCTTTTCTATACTACCATTCTCACAGCCTGACACGTGTACGAAAAATTAAGACCTGGTTAAACCAATGATGAAAGCAATTATGAATAAACCACATGAAGACAACACAGTGGCTCACATGGGGTTTGGGTTTGGTGTTGTGTCATATTCCACGTGGACTCACGTGAACCCCATTTCATGTAACAACCATGATATCGCCCGTACACTATATCATTTATCCAAAAAAAAGTTCTTACATTGACTATCTTTCCCTCTTCTGTTTCTCTCTCATATGTACTTGCTTTGTTTTCTCTCTCTATCGCCATAAGGTGGCGTGGAGCCCAGGCCTGGACCTCTGCTTTGTTGGCTTCAAGCCCTCCATTGTTGGTCTTTTATGGGACTTGTCTGCTAAGACGAGAGATAAAGATAGAGAAGGAGAATCATAGTTCATAGAGAGAGAGAGAGAGAGAAGTGTTACAAGTTGGATTGGGCCATTCTTTTAACAAAGACTCTCTTTTTCTGAAAGCAGACCTCCATTTTCACTTCCCTTTTGTGTTTTTCTTCAACAATCTCATCATCTACAAAACCACTGGCGGAAATCAGCCAAAACCCATTTGTATATTCTCTCGTTCTTTGATTTTGATGGATCCACAGATCTAATGCTTAAATACCCACATGAAGTTCTCCTTCTGACTTTAAAAGTTAGTGCCTTTCATGAACAGGTCAAATTGCAAGGTAAGTTTGGAAATTTTTCAAATTAGTTGAATTGTGGTGATTCATGGGTATTTGGTGATTTCTGTGATAGCGCTTTGTGGGTTTAATGATTCAATGTAAAATGTTAGACCTTCTGGATTTTCCTAATGGCTGACCGAACTCTTTGTTTGGCGAGAAAACGTGGGCTTTGACCACTCTTTTTTCAAAGGTCCCCTTTTTGGTTATTGTCTTGATATTTTTTTCATTATTAGTGGCTGTTGTGGTCTTGAGTTTTCTGGGGAAACAATGGTGGTTTTGTTACTACTGGCCTTGATTCCTTCTGTTTTTTATGCAATTCATCACTGAAACTAACAGAAAAAATTCGGCTTCCTTACACTTTTCAATTGATCTATTGAGTTGGAAAGGTACAAATATTGATTTCTCTGTAAATTTTTGTTGATTTTGTTCTAGTGCAAAACTGCTTTTGCTGAGAAGTAGAGATGGATGGATTCAGAATTGGGGTTTTGGGTAAAGAGTTTTTTTGGAGTCCTTGCTGTATAGCCATAGTGTTTGTACGTTGGTGCTTTACCTTTCTGTTTATGTTCTCGAGGATTGTATTTCTGGTTGTGGGATTTTGTTATGAGGTGTTGTTGAGCCTTTATTTTATGATTGCTAATTTTGTTTTTGATTTGTTGATGATGATGTTGTAGTGCATACTCACTGTGTTGTAGAGAAGAATACAATTTACTGCTGGAGTTTGTGGGTCAGAGGTTTGTTTGGGTGCTAATTAAATGTGGATAATTTGGAGGTTTCTTTGGATGAGATGAGGGATGTTATCTGGGTTGATGAACTTCCTGAGGGCCTGCTTTCGGCCAAAGTCTGATCGATATGTGCATACCAATTCGGATAGCAGTGGTCGCCAAGATGGGCTGTTGTGGTACAAGGACCATGGGCAGCATTTTTATGGTGAATTTTCAATGGCAGTAGTGCAGGCCAATAATTTACTTGAAGATCAGAGCCAGATTGAGTCAGGCAATTTGAGCTTACATGAGTCTGGCCCATATGGTACCTTTGTTGGGGTTTATGATGGACATGGGGGACCTGAGACATCGCGCTATATCAATGATAATCTCTTTCAGCATCTCAAGAGTAAGTGACTTAGACTCAATGGATTTTTCATTCCTCATCTGTAGTTCCTAGTTTTTGTTACCCTTCTCATACTTGCTGAAGAATCCAAGATTTAATTTTAAATAAAAAAAGTGTAATATGAGAATACAGGCTTCAGATACATTGAAATTAAAGGATGATGTGATGACTTTTGTTAGCTGCAATTAGGGTGTGTCTGCATATATATTGTTTAAGTTTGAAATGTGTGGATGATTGCAGGAGAGGAAGTGGAGGTTTTCCTGTAATGTATTCGTGTCTTTTTTTTTTTAAATAATTTTAACCTTTCTCAAAAACTAATTGGAGGGTCTAATTTTGATCTTTAAAATTCAAGGATTCATGCAATCAATTTGACAAGTAAAATTTTTTGCAGCAGCATTTTGGATGTTGAGATGTACTAAAAGTTTATTGTTTAATGCTTATCTGTAGGGTTTAGTGCAGAGCAACAGTCAATGTCAGTGGATGTGATTAAGAAGGCATATCAAGCAACAGAAGAGGGTTTTCTCTCTCTTGTTACAAAACAATGGCCTATGAAACCACAAATTGCAGCTGTTGGATCATGTTGCCTGGTTGGTGTTATCAGTGGTGGAATCCTTTACATTGCCAACCTTGGTGATTCCCGTGCTGTATTGGGTAGAGCTGTGAAGGCAACAGGGGAAGTTTTATCTGTTCAGCTCTCATCTGAGCACAATGCTAGTATAGAGTCGGTGAGACAGGAGTTGCAATCCTTGCACCCTGATGATTCACAGATTGTAGTTTTAAAACATAACGTATGGCGTGTAAAAGGCCTCATACAGGTAAGTTGTTCACCATACAAAAACTGGTTGTTCCTAGTGCTCTTAATCATCATCAGCACCATCATCTTTCTTTTCCTTTAGAAAGGGGAAGTTGTAAATTGTCATGGCTGCTTATAGTTATATTATTGCCATCTTCTAGAGATGGCAGGTTGAAATGGGATTAAGGCTTAATTGAACTGAGTTTAGTAGAGATTGTGATAGTAGGAATTACGATTATTATGCTGAAAAAATGTACAGGACATTGAATTGGGATACACTTGAGTATAATTATGCAATATTGGCATCTCAAATTAGAGCACTATGTGTGGAATCTCTTTACATTATATAAGAAAATCAAGATAAACTTTCATTTGCTCAATAGCTTTATGGTACATGGTAGGTGCACTAGATACTTATATAATGCTGTAATTTTTTCTTTTTTATTTTTGGTCAATGTGAGATCTTTATAGTAGCATTTGTAAAAGGTTATAATCAAGGTCAATCAAAGCAACTGTGAAATGTAAAACAGAATGGATGGAATATCTCTGACCTAGCAGTTAAAATCTTGGGAACTAAAGTTCAAAAATATTAAGTTCTTTATCAATAGATTCCAAGATAACATTCTGATAACATGACTACTATATGTGTCTAGTTAGTAATGATAAGCTTTCTATTGGTGGCCTTTCCATGGTTAGTGTTTTAGAAGTCAACCCTCCTTTTTTTTTTTTTTTTAATTTGGCTTTGATTGCGACACAACCTTAGAGATGACTCTAATACCAATTATATTTAATAACGATTCATTTCTATAGTCTTTTCAGTATTGGGTTTACTCTCCATGATATGGTCACTGAACTATTTTTGTTAGTATAATATAGTATCTTTAATAAAAGCATAATAGAGCATAATGAAGTGAAAAATTAATATACAACAATGAATAAGAATCTCTTTTGATTTTGCTCCATTACTTTCTATCAAATGTATCAGCAAGTTGATAAGTAGTGTGTGACTGTGTACATTGCCTAGGCCCCTTTTGAACATCCTAAAGATATTTTCATAGGTTATGCAAGAGTAAGCACAATGGGCTTTGAATTTTTGTTGGACTTCAGGGATCTTGGTATGGTTGTTGTTGAACTTGATCCTTGAGATAGGCCAGAGGTTCATTGATCAAGAGGAAAAGGTGATTAGAGAGGTTTTTTTTGCTTACTTTAACTGAATTGAAACTCCCTTGCTTGAAATAAATGGAGCAATTGCTATGAAACTGTACTTTGGGGAAATGTTGGACAATCCTTGGACTACAGTCAATGCCAGAGGCTTCTTGTTAATAGTCTATAAAGCTTTAGATATAGGCCATGGGTTCTGATACAATACTTCATGCTTATGAATTCCATTAGCTATTTGCTTGGAAAATAGGTCAATGTGGGACCTTTGGGTTTATTATGACATCAAATTGCTTGATAAAATGTAAATCTAGAACAACTTTCAGGAATTATTTTTAGTGTATCATGGATATTGATTTGGCACATTGTTTAGACACACACACGCTCTCTAGGGCGATAGAAAACAAGCATTATTTGACTTAAATTGTATTCAAACAAGAAATTTATTGACAATTATGATATCTGAAACAGGATTGAGATGCCATGTTACACAAATTCCACATCTTTTACTTCCTCTGAGATGTTTGGTTTGACCTGTTGCATCTTCTCTTTGAATTTTTCACTAATGATCAAGATCCATATACCTTTCAGGTCTCTAGATCTATTGGTGATGTGTATTTGAAAAAGGCTGAGTTCAACAGGCAGCCTTTATATGCCAAGTTCAGACTTCGTGAACCTTTCAAAAAGCCGATTTTAAGTTCAGAACCATCAATCTCGGTGCACCAACTGCAGCCACACGATCAGTTTATTATATTTGCATCTGATGGCCTTTGGGAGCATCTTAGCAATCAAGAAGCAGTTGATATAGTACAAAATCATCCACGCAGTGTAAGATATTTTTGTCTCAGCACTAACATAGTTTATTATATGAAGATTTCTCCCTTTATAAAACTTTATTAGTTTATTAAGTACAGAAGCTAGTTCTAAATTTGTTGCTACTTGATGTTGGAATTAGGAATGCTATAATGTGGTTAATTAGTTAATCAATGAATTTGTCTGTTTTGTTTTGTATCATATTGTTTGGGATAAAGGCTTAGTTGAGTAGTTGAGTTTTGTATCATATTGTTCTATCATCAGCATTGTCCTTATCACCCAAAGCTTTTTATTTGGGCCCAGCAGTCATTTAGACAATACTTACAGTTGCAATGTTTCAGGCAGAGAAGTTGGTCTTGTGTATTTTTGTGCAATTTTTTTTTTATCTACGTTTTTTCATTTTTTAATTGACTACCATTTTTCCTCAGAGAGAGAAAGAGAGAGAACAGGCAGGTATTTAGTCTAGTCGGAAAATTACCCAAAAGAAAATAAAAAGAATAAAAAAAAAAGAAATAAAACCTGGGTTTGTCCAATTATCCATTTGCTTGGTTTCATCTATAGTACTTGTTTGTCACTGAATGTCAACATGGTCGCCAAACTTCAGTTTGTATTTGTAACAATATGGTCACTTAGCTTTGATTGTGTTTCACTATAAATAATATCCTTGTTGCTAGATTTTGTTAAAATTTCACCCAAATTGTTGATGTGTAGTAAATATTTCTATTTTAGTGCTACAATAAAATAGGCTGTAGCCTGTAAAGACCTTTCCACTTCTCACACAGAAAAAGGGTAAATCCCTACATAAAGCTAGCGGAGGTGACCTTATTGAAACAAAATAAACTGATGTTAATGATTCAAGTTGAAATGTAATGACCATACTGAAGTTCCGTAAATAAATTTAGTGACTAGAAGAGAAATTAAGCCTATCCATTTCGGTTTGTCCTTTTTAAAATTTAATGCTTTGGTTATTGAATTTTATAAATCTAACACTCTGTTCTAGTGTTCAAAACATGTTCTGGACCAAAACTACATGGTTGTGTTGTGGACCCACTTTGTATTCACCATGAGCTAACAATCAACCAAAGTATATAGAATATCTATAAAACTCAAGGGCTAGAATATAGAATTTTGAAATGTGTGTAATAGCCAAACCCCTAATGTTTTTTGTGGTGGACCTTTGGCTGCTGATTTAGATAATCCCTCCCGTTGAGAACACAATGTTTTCATCTATGACCTCGTTATATGTTGTCAGCTAGAGTAAATGGTAGATTTTTGACTATAATTCCTAAACAAGGTTTGAGTGCTGAGAGAGTTTGCTTTATTGCCTTAAATTCAGTTTAAATTTTCACCGACAGTATTGCTTTCTGCTTGTTCCATACTTTCCCTGTAATATAGGCAGTTAATGTTTCAAACCCCTGCTTTACTGCCCCACTTCTTTGAATGGAAAAAGAAGGGCAATGTTTTGTTTACTTGTTTATTCTAACCTCCATGCAGGGAAGTGCTAGGAGACTGGTGAAAGCTGCTCTGCAAGAAGCAGCAAAGAAGAGAGAAATGAGGTATTCAGACTTGAAGAAGATTGATCGTGGTGTTAGAAGGCATTTCCATGATGATATTACCGTGATTGTTGTGTTTCTTGATTCGATTCTCGTAAGCAGGGCTAGTTCAGTCAAGGACTCAAATATATCCGTGAGAGGGGGTGGAATCAGTCTGCCCCCAAACACACTGGCATCTTGTACTACGCCAACTGAAGCTGGCAGTACCTGATGAAGCTGTATCTCCTATTTTTATCTCCTGTATTATTCTCATGTGAATACCAGGTAGCTTCCAGAAGTGAGAGCGGAGCCACCCTACAATTCTTTAATGTACACTGTAACTTTTAACTGGAAACTGATACTTGCATTTAGCTTCTGTGCCAAAAAACTAGAACCAGAGAAGTACAAGGTGACAATTATTAAAGTTATTTCTAGAGAAGTTTTCTACCCTTTCTTTTTTTTTTTTTTTTTTTTATCCCTTCATTGGTGTCTTTGATGGTTGCAAATTGTACAATCTGGAAAATTAAGGTTCTCTTCCTGGTTTATTGATCTTAATTTTGATTACCTGAGCTAACGAGTAGAAAAGTTTCATCCCTAGTTGTGTGGGACGGATTCATGCATAGGGTTGTGATGGAGACATGATATGATGTTGGAAGCAGTTCTATTTGGGAAACAATGTCCAAGGAACGACGGTGGGCAGGTAATGTTATTCTTATGGAAACTATTCTGATCTGATGGACTCTCTAATGAAATTCTAGCTAAACAGAATAGAAACAGCATATCGTAAAAGTATAATTTACAAGGAGGTTGTTGGGTCTCTTCTTTTTGTTTTTTCCATTTTTCTGACTTGCTGGTCCAATTCACTTTGGATGCTACTTTTTTGCCCATTTGGTTGGATTTGTTAGTTCAATTGATGGTGTTGCAGTTGCTTTGGATGAACTTTCCTGGAAATTTGAGTGTTTGTTTTTCAGTTCAAGAAGATGATTATTTCATGCAGCGTTGGTAAAACTAGATCAATTTTTTGATGAACAATTGCCTTTGATGATTTTGATATTTATTAATGCTTCCAAATGATCATACCAATATATAGGCCACAGTTTCTCATCCTGCCATGTTTCTTCATGAAGAATAATGATACATAAATAACATTATATATATATATATATATATATATATATATATATATATATATATATATATATATATATATATTAACTGTTACCATTTTATACTATTCCATAACAAATTCAGGGTACATTTCACTTGCTTGAAGCCAGAGCCACTAAAAGCCATTAACCATCCTATTGTTTGATTGGACTTAATCAAATGCCCCATGTTTGGAATCCCAATCAACATCCATGGTTATCGAACCAGCCTGAAGCTCGACCTGGATTGATGGGTTACTGATTTAATCAGTAAGCTATTAAAAATTTAATTAAATATTATGTTTATGATATAAATAAGTGAATTTAGTGAACTAATTATTTTTAAATCAATCTTTTAATGTTTTTATAAGTTATATTTATTTATATCTTAATAATATTTTTAAATTTTTATATAAAAATAATTCAAATTTTAAATAATAATATTATTAAATATTTTTTATTTTCAACATTTACAAGTGATATATGAAATTAAAATATTTTTATAAATGAATAACTATTTTTTTAATATTTAATAAATATTAATTATATATTAAAAAATAAACATATCATTTTATAAATTTATTTTATTACTATAAATAAAAAGATAATTTTTTTTAAATATTAAAGTATCAATATCATTCATATTTTTAAAAATGTTTAAATTAAAAATTATAAGCTAATCGTACCCTGTGATCACACAATTTACAAGTTCAACTACTGGTTTTTTTTTTTTTTTTTTTTTTTTTTTTTTATATTTTCTCATCCGGTTAATTAAAGAACATCTCCTTATTCGGTTCAATTAAATAATCAGTTGACTTTCCAGTTAGGGTCAGCTCGCCGGACTGATCTAATTTTATAGGTGAATGTTGGAGATTTTTATGAGAAAAAAAAAAGAAAAAAGTGTAATTTTAATTAAATAATCATTGAATATGTTCTTTCTAGGCAAAAAGATTTAAATTATACCTCTAAAATTTGCCATAAAAATTTGGTTTTCTTTAAATGAAAGCTTGTGGGACGCCTTAAACAGATGAACTTTAATCGGTATAATGTTTAGAGCATGTGTGATGCTTGAAACGAATGAATGATAGTATGGTATAGCATTTGCAAGTGTTAAAAAATTTCAAAATTTAAATATAAATTCCAATTTGAGGATTTATTTATTTATTTTGCATTTTAATAGGAGTTTTAGACAACAGATGTTCCATTGTAATTTAATTATTTAATCTCAAATTTTATAAAAGCCTAATTAAGTTAAATTAAAGTTTCACATTTATAAAAAGAGATGGGGTATAATCCTAATATCTGTAGGGAACGCCGCCCTATAGTGTGTCCTTGACCCAAAATCAAGAGAGGGTGGGTGCTTTGCTTAGGGATGGCAATAGATTAAGTTTTTGTGAGTATCTTATCTAATTGAATCTTAATAGAATGAGTTTGGGTATTATATAATCGGGTTTGAGATGGATTTAAATTTAAAAAATAGTAGCCGTGACAAGTTCGTGGTGGATTTAGATTTTAAATATTGGGCATCCGTTATTCAAATCTGTTTATATAAATAATTAATTAAATATAAAATATATACTTTTTATAATAATATTTATAAATTTTTATATATTTTATATAAAATGAAATTTAAATATTTTATGAAATTATTAAATTTTTAAAATATAAATTATTAATCAAAATAATTTTTTATATAAAATATTAATTAAAAAATATAAAATTAAATGGATTCAGGTTTTTTGGATAATAATAATCGGATTTGGAATAGATTAGCGTAATTGAAAATAAATTTTAATCAAGTTTAGGATAAATTTAAATTTTAGTAATGTTAATTAAATTCGAATTCAAATAGAGTAATTTTCGTGATTACCTAACATTTTATAACAGGATGGAGGATGACAAGCATCTCACAAGCCTATTACCAACACAATCTATAATATTTAAATACTAAATACATAAAAATAAATTAATTTTTAATAAAAATAATAATACATATTATTAAAGGGAATTTTAGAGATCTTAGGTAGGAAGACCTTATTTCGATTTGCACAACATCGAAAATAGAGTGAGGTGAGTGAAAATTATTCGTATGCGAATTGAATAAAATCGAAATCACAAACAATTGTCATCTTTATTTGGGCCTTATTTAGATTAAAATATTTTACTTTTTAAAAAATACAACTCTCAGGAAGTATATTTATAGAAAATTTATTTTTTAAAAATATAATATAAATATATTTAATATATAAATTAATTTTTCAAAAAATAATTTAAATCATAAAAAATAATAATATCTTTAAAATAATTTAAAATATAATAAATTAAAAAATAAATTAATAAATTTATTATATTTAATTAAAAAAAATACAACTTAGTGCACAAGAGAAATAGAATGATCTATTTTCTAAAGGATTAGTTTGACGATATAATTTAAACAATTCATTTTTCTACACTTTTACTTTTTTAAAAGGGATTTAATCCGATGAGTAATTATTATTATTATAATTTTTATTTATTATTAAATTATTTAAATATCTAAAAGATATATTAATTTTTTATTTTATTAATATTTATATATTTTTAAAAAATTAAATATTATTCTTAAAAAATTTAAATTAATAATTATTTTTAAAAAAAATTAAAATTTATAAAAATAATACTCAACTCTTATTTCTTAACCTCTTATTAAACACGCATTTAAGTCTTCTTATTCCAATTAAATAACGCTGAAACTGAAGTCAAGCAGATTAGCAGAGCATGTTGAAGAAAAGAAAAAGGAAATTTATTATTTGACGTTGGAAAGGCGAAAAATATGATATTGAAAGGAGAGGAAGAAGGGATTTACGAGGAAAGGTATTTGAATATTTGGCAGAGTGTAGTCAGGGGGGAATATTCCTGCCATTGCATAAAGAGGATTCACCTAATCCTCTCTCTCTCTCACTCTTTTTTTATTCATTAATTCAACTTAAAACCCTAATCAGGGCCCCATTCTCAATGCCATTTATAAAGAGGGGAGAGCGCCACCAAGTAAATAATTAATTTAATTTAATTTTAAAGAAAATTTAACTTAATTTTTATTTTTATAATTATTTCTTTTATTTAATAATTATATTATTTTATATTTGTCTTTTATTCTATAGGATTATAGATGATTTCTCAAAGATACTAATGATAACAATTAATAAAAACTAATTTTATAAACACATAATTTAAATATAAATTAAAATAAAAATAAAAATTTAATTAAAATTAAATTAGAATTGATTAAGCCTCTTTTTGAGAATATATTAATTAAACAAAAATTAAAATAAAAAAGAAATAAATAGTTTGATTCAAACTGAAAAATAAATATAATTTACATAATTTTAATAATAAAATATAATATAATAAGAATAGTCGTGAATATATATATACATAATCAAAATTTCCCAAAACCGTGTCATGAAAAAGATGGTCAACAAAATTAATCTTAATAAAAAAAACTTTCCTTTTAATTTTTAATTAAAATAAAGTCGAATATTACAAATTTAGAAATAATATATCTATTTATCAGTTACTTAAATTTGAATTCAGATTATTTAAGATATAATGTATTTTAAATAATTATTTTTTAATTTAAGTGATATGAATACTAAAAAATTTAACACTGCTAGTTTATTGGTTACAATGACTACTCCAGTTTATATATATATATATATATATATATATATATAAAAAGAGGGCTAGTAAAAAAAAATAATAAGAAAAACTTAAGTGAGTTAAAAAAAATTTTTTTTTTTTTTTGAAAGATGGGAATTTCATTAATAAAAATGATGTACACAAAAAGCCTTTACAATAATCGGAGAGTAGTTCAACCCATAAAATATAAATTGGGTCCATGGCCAATACTAACCTCCAATTTCCCTCAACCTTAGTCTTTAACAAGAAGGCCCAAAACCTAACTAAAAGAAAACCTAGACTAAAAACTAGGTCAATCAACCCATAACCACCAACCTTGAAAAACCATATTCTTTTACAAGTAGTGTCGCACAACAGAAGCTTCTTGGAATGAACAACACAAGAAGAAAACTAGGGGCATCTTTAACTTGCAAAGCCTAAAGTCATAGGTGCCTTGAACTCCAGAAATCGAGAACCAATGAAGCCACAGATCCACACCCATTGGAGTCTCAAGAGCAATGATACCCAGATAGTCTGGTGTCCCATTTGTGCCCTACCCTTGCAATGTTCAATGATCAGGAGAAAAGATATCATCCACCTCTAGCCAAAGGCTAAACCAACAAGGAGCAAAAGATCATACATGGTTCTAAAAAAACTCCACTTGGCCAAGGAGACAATTGCTCGGCTAAGGACACTATGCAGCCCCAAATATGAACATGCATAATCAACAACACCTAACCCAAACAGAATAGGTCTTCCAAAGATAGAACCCTCTCCTTTTTCCTCAAGACTTGCATCAAACAAACAAAACTAGAAAATAAAACAATATTTCACCCCATCCAACAATGGTGAGGATTAAGACTCGTTGCTTGCAGGGAAAGGAGACTCTCCCATGCCCAAAGGGGGCAAGGGAGAGCCACTGAGAGAAAAAAAAAAAACTCTTGGAGACCATAAACGAATACTCAAAACGAGAGCATTTTTGAGATATTGCTTAAAATATTTATACTTTAAGTGAGTGAAAAGTTAGCTAATAGTTTAGTGAGTGGGATAATAGTAAAATTGACTCAATTAATAGATGTCATTCTATATATAACAAACAAAGCCTAGACCATTGGATGTCATATTCTCAGTTTCTTTTATTATTCTATGGTAATTGGTTTTGGTATTTGAAAAAAGAATGAATAATAATTTAGTTCCTTAGAATTAGTAAAACCTATACATTAGCTTCCGTATTTTTTAGCCCGCCTATTAAGTCCTTGGCATTTTAATAAACCCACAGATTAGTCCTAATTGTGAAAATCACTGTTAATTCAACATTAGTTGTACATGGTCAATGTAAGTAATAATTTTTAATACCCAAAATGCCCTTTATAGTTGACAAGAGAAAGAACTCTTCCCTTCATTAATTTATAAATCTTTAACTCTTATTTAAAGGTGAAAGGACAAAAAAGTAAACAACTTCTTAAAATTGCATGAAATCTCTCAAAATGTTTGTTAGCAGTTGTTCAGTTATTCCAGTGGATAGGAAGGAAGATATTTGAATAAGAATTATAAGTGTGGTATTTAGGCAGCCGTGAAGATCTCTAAATCAATGAGAAATAAAAATTACTTGTCCTATGCTTGTCAAGAGAGCATCTGTGGTACGTTCCTTGGATCTACTACAAGGTTTCCCACAAGTATCAAAACAATTGAACGAGAGATGAGGCAAAGAAATTTCGATCAGGAGCTAGTTGATGTAAAAGATGACATGCTCATTATACAAGAAGAAAATCAAAGGCTTATATTGAATATGGAAGGTGTCAAGGTTGGATGGGATACACAAAGATGATGTTGGTTGTAGTTGTGGTTTTAATAGTCTTCAATTTTTTTTTTCTCATTTTGCTTGTGATTGGAGAAAAAAAGAGTTTTGGGTAGGATTTGTAATGTTGATGGGGCTTTTATTAGTCTTTTTGTGTTTGTTTGTAAATGAGATGAAGGTAGTAAAATAAAGGGGTATGTGTAACGACCCAAGCTAGGGACCATTATCTGCACTAGGGATCAAGTCAGCTTAAGACTGCTAGAACCTGTAACAAGCCTAAACCTATGAACATACCTTTAACATATGTACTATCAACACTCAAACACATAATAAACCATTACACTTTAGTCTATTCATCCACACATAAACATCTTTAACATAAAAGTGGTTCATAAATTAAACTTTAACAGACATAATCACTAAAGCGTTGGTTTAACGTGTACACTTCCAAAAGAGTAAACATCAACATCATACTTAAAACATTACATAACTCCAATTGTTTCCATAATTACCAGCACAATACCATCCATTCACATTTAACATGTCTGTATACCCGTACACCATGTATAAAGAAAAGTGCTAAAACTATCTCTGATGACCTCTCTTCAAATAACTCTTCTAATTCTGCAAACCTATATCTAAGGGTTAAGGGAAAGGGGTAAGCTTAAACAAGCTTAGTGAGTAATCTAATCAACATTAATTATATCATTCATTTCATACATATGCATGCAACATCTAAATTGGTCTTTACATCATAAACATTTCACGTAGGATAGACTTATCGCCAGTGGCTCCCCAAATCCAATATACCTGGCTCATACAGAGGCTCCTCAAGATTTTCGCTTAAAACATGATGTGTATCATGCACCCTGGGCATCGTAGGGATGTCTCCTAATGAGGCATCATAAAGATCTCCCCATGGGATTTTTATAGATCCATAACATAAATAACATAATATAGACATAAATATGAGAGGAGTCAGTGAGTCATCAATCATCCATCAATGCACCAATAACAATTATGCAATTATGAAATATCTTTGTATTCCAGATACATGCATCCTCAATAAATATGACATAATGCATGAGGATGATCATAAATTAAATTTCAAAGTTTATATTTATTAAGGTTAAAATTACTCACCTCTTGTAGCCTATTAATTACCTAACTCGAACAAGAGCTATCCTAGGATCCTTAACTTCTTGAGTCTCTTAAGCCTGATCTTATAAAATCGGACCCTAAAGAGTTATACAAGACTCAAAAGCTCTATACACATAACAAACATCTTATTCTAGGCCTTTAAGAATCATGAAATTAGGTTTTGGAACCTTAGAATCGAAGGAGATATAAAAAGGGTAGAACCAAGTTTAACTACCAGAGTCTTACGCTTCGGCTGACGAACCTGAAAAATTTCCAGATTTTTCTGAGAAACTGCATGCTTCGGCTACAGAACCTATGGTTTTCGACTATCAAACCTATGGTTTTTAACAGTCGAACCTAGAAATTTCCAAAATTCCAAAGTCAAAAACTTGTAGAGTCTCTCCCATTCATACCCAAACTCATTCTAAAGTTTCAAAACTCAACCCAACTATATAAACAAGTTTCTAGGGCCTAAAACAACTTGAAATTATAAATTAATTAAAAACTCAAATCCTAGATTTTCCTCAAACCAAACATAGCATGTTTATGAATTTCTTCAAATCCATCAAGGGAAACTAGCCATTTAAGGCCCATAATACTTAAACATAACTAACCTAATAACAAAACATGCAATTCAACATAAATCACAGAACCCTAAGCCTAACATGCATAAACTTCCCAAAACTCATCTTAAAAACAACTTTACATGTAATTGAAGTTATAGAAACCTAATCCCTCATCAACTTTTTTAGATCTACCTATTAGATCAAGAAGAAAAGAATATTATCTCTTTTCTTGGAGCTTAGAGGTCAAAGCTTGAATCTACTCTCCTAAACTTCTAAATAGAAGAATCCACTTACAGATCTTGAAAAACCCAAGAAAATCTCTTCAAAGAGCTCCTTATATGCTCTAGCAGTTGAAAAGAGAGAGAAGAAGAGAAAACCCAAGTGTCTTGGGTAGAAACATGGGCCTTGATCCCTTTTATACCCTTGATAGTCGAGGGACATTCAGTTGTTGGAGTTCGTTCTGTCCAAATGGGCATTCGAACCATCGACTACTAAACGTATATCATTCGGCTGCTGAAGTTCCTTCAGCCCAAAACACTGTCCAAAACTTTTCTTTGATTAAAACCATTAAAACATTTTCATTCTTAAATACATTTTGAATACCTCAAACACACAAATATAAACATATTTTCACATCTTATTATCATTCCTTTATTAGTGAAGTTTTAAATTTTCACCAAAATATTCCATCGAGGATAGATATTGCTTTTAATTATAATCATTCATCTAATTAAGGTTCATATACTCCTTCCAATCCATCAAACCATACAACAATACCCTCATACCTGGCCGAAAATCATGCATAGTCCCTCTACAATTTTTTCTTTTCATTTTATGTTTATTTACAAGTTAATCAAACTATAAACACAACTACTAAATCTCAAACTTTCAAATTGATGTGCTTACCTCACTTGAATTTGAATTCTCTAATTTCCCTCTTCTTTTATTCTTTCTTTGATGACCAAGCTTCTTCTCAAGTGACTAAAACAAGTTCTAATGAGGTTTCTATGGGAGCTATTGAGGTTTAATGAAGGATTGTAAGCTTGAGAGCAAGCTTTAATGGAGGACCTTTCATGGGGATGGGAAGGAGAGTGGGGCGGCAACTTCATAAGGAAGAAGACTTTTGATCTTTTTTTTTTTCTTTCTTTTCTTTTTGTTTTTATGTCTTAGGAAGACCAAAAATCTAATTAATTAAATATATTAATTATTATTTTTATGGCATCATGCATGATGTCATGCATGATGTCATCACCTTTTTAACTTTTTTATTTTCTTTTTTTTTATTTATTTTTCTATTAGGTCTTTAATTTAATTCTCGATTTCGAAATTTTTTTTTCTCTTATTTTATTTGACAGTTAGTTCAGGAGTGAGCTCTCGGGGTCAATTGACCAAATTGCCCCTTGCCAGTTCATCCTGATTTGCAAATAATTCAATATTTCTTCCGGCTCCCTGACCTAATTATTTGACTTACTTAACAGTTCTTTTTCATGATTTTCTCTTTTCCACTGTGTTCATAAGGGTCCTAAGGACCGCAGCGTCACATTTTACAGTTCGAAATTTGAGTTTAAAATGACTTCGCAGTCCTTCCCGAGAAGGTTACTCATCGATGTGACTCTCGGCTCGTTTAACTTCTTATGTTCTATTTTTCTTATTTATACTTAACTAATTGACAATTACTAATTATTTGTGTTTATAGGTTATCTAGTTGTTTTAAGTGTGGTTATAATCCCCTTAATTGTCCGAACCGACACGGGTCACCGGAACAGTGAAATATACCAGGCTATGCAAATAGGGGTGTTACAATGCTGTCAATAACAACTTTATCTAAGAACTCTCTTAACTTCTTGGTGTTGAAATTTTCTACCAACCTTGTATCACGACCCAAACTAGTAGGCCAGGTCGGTACTAAAACTTGGACTATCATAAAGCCCCCATAGTCTGTAGTAAGTCTCACTATTCTCAAACCCATAACTAGGCTCAAACTTAAAGCCCAAAATTTCATATAAACAAAATAAAATATTATAATCAATTTGGTCCAACTCAGCTTATTAGTCATAACACATACACAACTAGGGGAGCTCAACTTAACCTTGATAATTATCATGCACAACCCATTTAATACCAATAATTATTATTAATTTAATTCATATACTTATATGAACTAGTGTCGCAGTAGAGTTTTAAGAATGGCATAAATAAATAAATAAATATTAGTAACTAAGTAGTATAACCATCTGTAGGGGTAAAATGCAGGTTGGACTCTAAAGTAAAATTTGCTCCTCCTACAAACTGGGGAAAAATAATATTGAACGGTAGTAAGCATTTGACTCAATGAGTTTAGATGTTGATTATAGATGCAATTTATATAACTACCTACAACTAGTGCAATCCTACCATGAAATGAATGTCTAACATATATAACAAAAAATTCACTAAATATTCGCACGAGAAGATAATTTAGAGCTACGTTTGCACGTAGTGTATTACATTAATATATAAATATGAGAGCTGATCCCCTGTAACAACTCTCTTAATCCAAATTCCGCTAGCGAGATATCTCTCAAGCCAGACTTTCGCTTAAATTCGAGTGCAGCAGTCAGCGAGATTAACTTAAAGTCGTGCCTTACCTCGACTTTCAATATCCATAAGGACTGAGTTTCAATGAGACTAGCTCAAGCTGCAACTACCCATTCAATCCATATTCATCATATACTACATAAGTATAACACACACGCATAGAGCTCTAAATTATCCTCAAGACGATAAACATAAGTAATTAACAATAATTAAATATACAATAATAGGAATGCTCCCTTAATATATTTAATTAATTATATGCATAAATAATTATTTATAAAATGCATGAACATGTCAAATATATAAATAATATTGAAATTATAAAAATAACCAATATCTAACTCACATGTTGGTCGATTTAACTATAGCTGATCAGGTTGGAAGGAAGAATTGGTTGACCCCGCTCACCTATACAAATACACTGACCTCTATTAATTGACTGACAAAATTAACGAATTAATTTAAATTACAGAAGTAAGAATTTAATCCCAAAATTTTGCTAAAATTTCGACAGAGTCTTCTTTGTAACTAGACCTACCCCCTACAAAAAATCAGCCAAAAGCAACAATAACAACACATAGAGCTTCAGGCCCATAAAATCAATCATCACATGCCCATCCCGGGCCTACAAGAAACCTAATCTGGGTGTAGTTGTCTAATCTTCAGCTCAAATCCCTAAACTTTATTACAGTCCAATTAATTATCAAATACTCTCAAAAAATTTCAAAAATATTCATGGGGGTCCTTCTCATTATCTTAAAGTCCATACAATTTATTTTAATTATTTTTAGCATACTAGAAATATTTTACAGATTAATCAACTAGTCAAAACCTAAGTAAAAATCACTCAACTTGAGTTCGGTTTACCTTTGCCAAATCTAGTACCTAGAATGTGACCGAAAAGTCTGAAAATGCTAGAAATGATTGTAAACACAACTACTTTCCAAGACAGTCCATCAGGCTTTTGAATAAGGCAAAAAAACTCAGTCTCGAGTGTTGGTAAGCTATCGTCAATCTGATCAAACCTAAATGAAGTTCATAAATTATTAATAATTATCATATGATTATATTTAATTTATGAGAATCGAGAAGGCTCAAAAATCTCATCGAGCAATCTAGATCATCCGATAATCACCTTTTCCAAACAGTGTCCGATCGAAGCGGGCTGATCTTATCTTGAAGGTTTCGATGCACTGAGTTTAACAGTGGTCTCGAGTCACAGATTCGATGGCCGGATCATTGAGAAAATGGTTGGAAACATGTGGATTCTCTCTTCTCGATTCTCGTAATTTTGGCAATGGTTTGTAGTGCCGTTGGTTAGGAAATGAAGCCTTTACCACTAGGAGTTAAATGTCGATGGCCTCGCCCCAAATGGCAGCCAGAAATGTCGAGAAATGGTCGAAGAAGTTTGAGCCCCACATGCGCATTCTCCCTCTCTCCTTCGTCGATTTTTGCCCCTGCCACCTCCATGCCTAGTTATCCGAGCTTCCTTGGTGGTCACCTGAATTGTCATCGTCGATTGAGTAAGTCACTGGAATTGTTAGAGGTTGCTAGAAGGGAGAAAAGAAGGGGAGGATCTTCTGGTAGGAGGAGCTGCGAAAGAGAGGGGGAGTAGGAGGAGAGAGGGGGGAGGGGTGGTTGGTTGCCTGTGATTGGTTTTTTTTTCTCTTTTTTTTCTTTTTTGTAACTTGCTCCTAATCCTTAAAATGTTAAAGTTTTTTCAACTAAGTCCAAGAATATTCTTCAAGCAAGTCCTATTAAACTCTAATGCATTTAAATTCATTTTTTTATAATAATAATAATAATAATAATAATAATAATAATAATAATAATAATAATAATAATAATAATAATAATAATAATAATAATAATAATAATTATTATTATTATTATTATTATTATTATTATTATTATATTATAAACATTTTTTTTATAATAATAACAAATTCAAATGGGCAAGAACAATTTTCCAACCAACCGCCACTCCCCTCCATTAGCAATCTGAACAGAATCAAAGCCATAGTTTCCTTTGACAATAATGGCAAATGTGCCAAAAGCAGTGTTAAGACAAGAATGACTATCTTAAGATTCTCGAGTTGGATTAAGAGACAACAATACCAACTAGCTGTGCATTGCGACTAAGAAAAAGAATAAAGAGAAAGGGATTGAAGATTCATTGAAGGAGAAGATAGTGGTTGCCAATTTAGGTTCGGCTATGAAAATGGAAATGACCATCATATGGTGACTTTTAGGAGCTTGGATTCTGGAGGAGAGAGAAATACAAGGGAGGGAGGGAGGAGGGAGAACATTCCTTTTTTTTTTTTTATTCTTTTTCTTTTCTTTTTAATTTTCCATATCTTTGAGTGCACACTTTTTTTTTCAAAAAAGAGAGAAATAAAATAAAGTTATAATACAGAAGGTCTTGCATATTTGCATATGATACATCGCTGATATCCTAGAAGAAAATTCTACTCAGGACATTGGAAGGAAAGTCCAATTGATGATAACCCACGGATAAAAAAGAACACAAATGAGCTAGTCAATTTGCACAAGCGATACTTTCACGATATACATGCTTTAACATAACTTGCTAGTGCACATGTTATTGTGTTTCATTGTTAATTTTACCGAATTTTGACTATAGAGTATAATTGTGATAATTTGATAACTTTATATAGCTTATTTGAAAAAAATAAAAAAATATATATTTTGAGGAATGCGCTAAACTTAGTATTTTTGCCTTCAAAAGACTAAATTCTTTTTTTATTGATATGACCTAATAAAAGAAAAAAAAAAGAGAGTAAGATGTGATAATCCCAAAGAAAATTAAAATTAATGATTTATATTTTGAGAAAGAAGAAATAAATTAATGCAATTGACATGCCATGAAATCACATTGCTTGAGCCGGCCAATATTCATGTTTTAGTTGAACAAACTCTCATCTCAGTGTGTGTGTACCTATATATAAATATATATAGCAGCCCTTAGGTCATTAGCAAAGGGCAAATCTGAAGAAGAAAAAAAAAAAAAGCAAGCTAGTTTAATTTATGGATCCATAAATAAGTTATGTGACTTAGGAGCTAGGATTTATTTGTTGCAACTTTAGCTCATTTTCAAAGGACAGTTAAATTAAAATATAAAATTGATTTACCAATAAATGATTAAATTAGTAGTATGAAATTGATTCAAATGAAATTTATAAATTAAAGTTTAAATTTAAGAGTCGTTATTATTAGGAATCTGAATATCACTCTGAGTGAGTGCGAGAAATCACGTATATAAAATAAAAAAAAATTAATTTAAAAATTAAATGAATAAAATTATTCTTTTTAAATAATATTATGATTTGAAAGTTCAAATAATCTAAAATGTCCAGATTTAAAAATACATTCAAAAATTAAGACCTAAATGATTCAAATTCACAACTCGAAATGATTGACCCGACCCATTTGCCACTTATGAGACCGAGCATATATATTTGCCAGAAAAAAAAATCTATAATTTTGATTTAACGATATTACAATCAATCATGATGATTAGGCAGTCGATAATCAAATATTAATAATTAAAGATAAAAGGTCAGAAATGTAACACCCTCCAGAACTAATTCGTACATTCTCATTCGGTGATCGGTCGGTCCTGACTAGAACGTCCGGAAAAATATTTAAATTAAAGTCGGGAATCATAATTAACTCAAATATTAATAAGAAACACTTAGTAAAAATTTTAGAAATAAAATACAACCAAGTAAAACGAGCCGGTGCCCAAGCGATGGGTAACCGGAGGGAAGTTGCGGTTCTCGCAAAGAGAAGCCCTAAACCCGGGGGAAAAATTGTAAAATAATTTTTGGGACTCCAGAGAAGGGTTACTGAGGTTCCCATGGCATTAGAATGCCAAGAAAATACATAGAAAAATTTTTCAATCGGTACAGACAATTTTGACCCGTTAAGCCAAACGGAGGGTATTTTGGTCATTTCGCCTTCAGAGGTGATTTTTGGCCGACTTGTCCAGTTGAGTAAATAATTAATATGACATAAAATATGAATAAACATTACTAAAAATGAAATTGGAAATGAGTAGTGGAGGAAAGGAAAGAAAATGAGGAAAAAGCTTAATTATGACATCATGGTGATGTCATTAAGGAAATGTGGACCAATCACAAATAAGTCATCCTTTGACTAACAAATTAAAGAGATAAATGAAGATTAAAGAAGCCAAAAACCAGCAGCCAACCCTCTCTCCTTTAGTGCAGCCGAAACCTATCCCTTCCACCCTCCATTGAAGTTCAATCAAGCAACCTCAAATTCCTACCTTGTTTCACTATATTTCTCTAACTTCCCTTCATTAAAGCTTTACCCCACATCTTAAACAAGCTCTTGGCAGCCAACAAGGGGAAAGAAATTGAGGTTAGAGGTGGGAAAAATCTGCCACTCAAGGTTAGTGCTACACTTTCATTCTCCTTCTTTTAAATTTTAGTTAAAACACCATTTTGAGCTAAGAGATTTTAGGAAATTAAAGTAAATTACATATGTTAAGGGCACCTTCAAATTTTGGCAGCCCTATGAGAGATTGAGTTTGATTGTTTAATAAACTTAGAGTGGTTGGAAATCATGATTAAGGTATTAATATGCATGGAGATTGAACTAAGTATGTTAAATCAAGGTTTATGAGTAATTGGTTTGGACATTAGGGTTTGGAAAGGTGAAATTGTGACTTAGCTTAGGAAATGCTTAGAGAACTTTTTAATGGTCAATTAGTGACCATTTTAGGTAGGTTGACCCTAATTAGAACTGAAAAATTGGATGTTAAAGTGAAGGTGAAATCTGCCTATGGACAGCAGCATAGGGACTGAAAATTCAGTCCCTTTGCACTGCCATAACTTGGGCTGTGTTAGTCCAATTGATGTTTGGCCAATTGGACATGAAACTAGGCTTATAATGGCACATTTTTGCTGAAGAAACCATGCCCAAAAGACCAAAGCAAGAGGACCAAAACTTGGCCCCAATCCGGAACCCTGAAACTGCCTCTACAGAATTGACCAAATGAACAGTAACTGTTCATTTGGCCATAATTCACTGTAGATTTGGTCAATTGACCTGAAAGTTTTATAGCAACAAGTTAAGACATAGACAAACAACTTTCATGAAGGAACCTACCCCAAATTATGGCCAGAACCCATCCAAACAAGTGGTTCCAGTCACTGTTCATGCACTGTAGATATGGTAATTTTCTGCAGAATGCATATCCGGACAGCTTGGGTTTTTGGGCCATATCTGGAGCTACAAAACTCCAAATGGAGTGATTCAAAAAAATAAAATTCAACTAGACAAAATAAGGAACAACTTTTATGTTTTACATTTCTTCAAATTCCAACAGTAACAGTGTCCAATGGAACAGTGAACTTGACTCACCAAAACTGAAAATTCTGCTTGTGTGGGTTTACACTTTGAAATGGTATTAACACTTAATGTCAACAAGTTTTAAACACCAAATGTGGTATGTTGGGAGTGCCAAAGTCAATATACACATTTTTATTCTAAAAGTCAACATTTTTGTTGACCAATGATGAATAGTGACACCAAAAAAGTTGAAATTCACAAATTGAAGAATTTAAAAGTTTCAAATGCCCTAGTATACCTAACAAGATTGGTTTGGATAGTTTGGCATGCCAATAGGGTTCAGTTAGCAGTACTGCACATGGCAAAAATGTCATTCTGTGATTTCATGGCTTTTAGCCATTCTGACTTTGCATTGAGACTTGGCCTTGTGACTGATATTATTTACAGCTTGTTAGCCGCTCGCTGCACACCGAGATGCATATGTGACCGATGGTGTGACGGCCCGAGGTACTAGGTACCCAGTGCCAGTTTACCCGTTATCCAGTCCAGTCGTCTAGTGTAGGTTACTTGGGGCAACCAAATGAATGAAATTGAGCAATGTAGAAGAAATAATGAATGGATATACAAATACATGACAAACAAAACATGCACATGCAATACATATTTATATCTGTTATTTCTTGTTATTATATTATTGCACCACTAAGCATTATTGCTTAGCGCGTTGCTTTTGCCACGCGTAGGTACTGGAGATCCTGATCGTGAGCCCAGTAGACCACGCATCGGGTGAGTCCATCCGCGATCTGCATCGTGTCCGTGTCACCTCACTACTTGCAGTGCATTGGTAGGGCACTAGGTGTCATTTTGTCATTTTGATATTTTGTAGCAGAGTTTTCTTCATATGTAATTAAACTTGTGTAATGTATATTGATGTATATGTAAATTATGAAAATTGTATTTGTTAATGGAAAAGTAAATGTTTACTTGTGATTTATATGCGAAAATCACATGTGAATGATGAATGAAAATAGAAATTGAAATGTTGAAATCTTGATATTGAGTTTGGTGTTGATAATGGATGTTTGAGAAATGAAAAGATTATTGAGAATTGAAATTGAGAAATATTGTTGAGATTTTGGATGTTGGAGTTTGAGATGATGGAATAAAAATATTGGAAGTGTTTTTAACAGGTTCCGAAGAACGGTTTTCTCCATTTTTAGCCAGACTCACTGGATTTTCAGAAAATTTTCGGAACCTTAAATGAATAATACTTTTGATAAATGGCTTAAATAAATTGTATTTCATAAATTATATGCAAAAGCATGATATAAATTAATTGAGAAATATTAGAGTGTGTCGGTACACCGTGTGGCATTACTTACTCGGGTATACTGTACATGGGTAAGGGGTGTCACATTTAGTGGTATCAGAGCACGGTTTAGGCGTTTCTGGGCCTAGATTGAGTCCATACCATGCATTGCATTTGTAAGAGTCGAGGTGACACTAATGCAGATCTGTTTATTTTTCTTATTTTGAATAGGATATGGACCATTGATCTCAGAGAGCCGTTGAGGAGGAAGTGGAGAGTCATGCTCCACCTGCAGCAGCTGAGACTGGGGGCATGAGAGAATCTGCTCCGCCAGCTCAAGCAGAGCCTGCTCAGCCTCCACAGGCCATGTTCCAACAAATGGCCGACTTCTTCAGACAAATGGCCGGGTAATGCCAGCACCACCACCACCAGCTCCACAGAAATCACACTTGGAAAGGCTAAGAAAGTTTGGGGGTGGATTTCTATGGCAAGAGAGAAGATGACTCGGTGGCGGTAGAATTGGTTGAATAGAACAGAGTCTTAAAACAACTTCACCGCACTGCAGCGTAACTTAGAAGTCGTTGTATCCTTGTTACAAGACGATGCCTATGAATGGTGGGACATCGTGTCAGTGAAGTGCAAATAAGTCAGAATTTGGGACTTCTTTCTCTCGAATTTAAGAAGAAATATGTGGGCATCAGATACCCGGAAGAGAGAAGAAGAGAATTTATTAACCTGAGGCAGAGACAATTGTCAGTGGCTGAGTATGAGAAAGAATTCATCCGATTAAGCCGCTACGGAAGGGAGATAGTCCCTAATGAAGCTGAAAGATGTAAGAGATTTGAAGAGGGACTAAATGACAACATCAAGATCCAGCTCACTGCCTTGGGAATCACTGCATTTAGCAAGTTAGTGGAAGCTGCAATAAAGGTGGAAAAAGTGAGAATCGGTGAGCGGACAGGAAGGGATAGACAGCAGAAGAGGGACCGGTCACCCAGCTCATCTCCCGCATTTGGGAAGAAGTTCAAGGGTCCTCCCGCACGAGTTCGGTCAACCACAGGTCGTGGTCGGTCTCGGGGCCTGTGCCACGCTCACCCCTAGGAGAGGTCATCAACACCATCGGTGGCGCCTCCGAGGATGGGGTTCAGGGACCAGCCCCAACATCTTCTCGCATGTCCGCATTGCCCGAAATGGCACAAGGGGGAATGTTGGAGTAAATGGTGCTTGAGGTGTGGGTCAACAGAGCATCAGTTGAAGAACTGTCCACGCAGAACTACTACAGCTGCTCCAACACAAGCAGACAGACCTGCTCCTGCACCACAGAGAGGTAGAAAACCTGGCAAATCTGACGCAGTGGGACCATCACAGAGGCCTGCATCTGAGCCAGCAGAGAGGCGGATAATGCACCACCGAGAAATTATGCCCCGAGAACTCGGGAGGAGCAAGATGCCCGGACGTCATCGAGTAATGCGTTCTCCTCTACAATACTCCTGTGCATGCATTGGTGGATCCAGATCCACTCATTCCTATATTTGCATCAACCTACCCGTAGAAAGGGGGATACTAGTAGGAGAGTGACCAAGACATTCGGTCACTAATCCATTGGGCCACAGTGTGGTAGTGAACAAAGTATACAAGAGTTGCGTTAAGGATTCAGGGGTATGAATTCTTGGCGCACCTAATTGAGTTGCCCTTCCATGAGTTTGACGTGATATTGGGAATGGACCGTTGTCACGTCATCGTGCAATAGTTGATTGCAAATTGAAGAGAATTTCTCTAAAAACTTCAGAGGGTAATGAGATCACGGTTGTGGGGAAAGGATGATTTCTTGTCCAATGTCATCTCAACCACCGTTGCAAGAAGAATGATGAGAAAGCACATGAAGCCTACCTAGCACATGTGGTGGATACTAGGCGGCTAAGTCAAACTTGAGTAATATACCCACAGTGAGAGACTTCCTGCAGGTATTTCTGAAGAATTGCCAGGTTGCCACCGAGAAGGGAAGTTGAATTTGCTATTGAGACACCGCTGGCACAAAGACCCATTTCCATTGCTCCTTATAGGATGGCACCTCGAATTGAGGGAGTTAAAAACTCGATTGCAAGAGTTGCTTGATAAGGGGTTCATACGCCCAATGTGTCACCATGGGGAGCTCCGGTCTTTGTTTGTAAAGAAGAAGGATGGGACTTTGAGGCTTTGTATTGATTACCTGGCGGTGAATAAAGTGGTCATGAAGAACAAATATCCGTTGCCTAGAATTGATGATCTGTTTGATCGGTTGAAGGGAGCAGGAGTATTTTCTAAGATTGATCTCGCATCGAGGTATCATCACCGAGGGTAAAGGATGTAGATGTGCCCAAAGCGCATTCAGACCCGGTATGGGCATTATGAGTTTCTCGTGATGCCCTTTGGCTTAACAAATGCACCAAGCATTCATGGACCTTATGAACCGTATCTTCCATCCACACTTAGATCGGTTCGTAGTTGTCTTTATTGATGATATTTTGGTGTATTCCAAGACCAGGGAAGAACATGATGAACATTTGAGGATTGTTCTGCAAACCCTGAGAGAAAAGAAGTCAGTATGCTAAGTTGTCCAAGTGTGACTTTTGGTGAATGAGATTGCATTCCTTGGACACATAGTTTCGGTGATGGGATTAGGTGGATCCCAAGAAAATAGAAGCGATGATGGAATGGAAGCCTCCCAGAATACAACCGAGGTCGGAAGCTTCTTGGGGCTAGTGGGTATTACAGAGATTTGTGAAGGATTTCCCTAATAGCTGCTCCAATGACCAAGTTGTTACACAAGAATGTCAGATTTGACTGGAATGACAAGTGTCATACCAGTTTTGAGAAGTTGAAGGCTATGTTGACAGAGGCACCAGTTAGCACACAAAGATGTCGTGGAAGGACTTTATGGTCTACGTGATGCCTCTCATAATGGGTTAGGTGTGTGTTGATGCAAGAGGGGAAAGTGATCGCCTATGCTTCCAGCGACTAAGGCCACATGAGCGTAACTACCCTACCCATGATCTAGAGCTTGCGGCAATTATCTTCGTGATCAAGATATGGAGGCATTACTTGTATGGTGAAAAGTGCTACATTTACACAGACCACAAAAGCCTGAAATATTTGCCAACCCAGAAGGAGCTCAACCTTAGATAGAGGCGATGGATTGAGTTCCTGAAGGACTATGACTGTGTAATTGACTACCATCTTGGGAAGGCAAATGTAGTTGCTGATGCTTTGAGCAGAAAATCCATGACAGCTTTGAGATCATTGAATGCCCGTCTATCTTTGGTTCGAGATGGAGCTATTTTGGCTGAGTTGCTAGTGAGGCCAAACCTGCTACAGCAGATTTTAGATGGGCAAAAGGCAGATGAGAAGCTAATGGCTATTATGAAAAAAATCTCAGAGGGAGAAGCAACTGACTATGGGGTGAAAGCAGATGGGTGTCTGTATTACAAAGGAAGACTGTGTGTACCAGATGATGGGGAATTGAAGGCCAATATTCTAAAAGAGGCACACACTAGTGTATATGCTATGCACCCAGGAAGTACCAAGATGTATCATGATCCAAGCTTGATTGGTGGCACAGTATGAAGAAAGACATAGCTGACTATGTGACTAAATGCTTAACATGTCAGCAAGTCAAGGCAGAACATCAAGTTCCATCGGGTTTGCTACAGCCTATACGCATACCTGAATGGAAATGGGATCGGGTCACCATGGATTTTGTAAGTGGGCTACCTCTCACCCGGAAGAAGCATGATGCAGCATGGGTAGTAGTGGATAGATTGACAAAGTCAGCACACTTTCTGCCAGTTAGGACTGACTACTCACTAGAGAGGTTAGCAGAATTGTATATTAGTGAGATAGTTAGACTGCATGGAATTCCACTTTCCATCATATCTGATCGAGACCCAAGGTTTACATCGAGATTTTGGAAGAAGTTACATGAGTCCTTGGGTACACAACTCCATTTCAGAACAGCTTTCCATCCTCAGACGGATGGGCAATCAGAAAGAGTAATCCAGGTAAACAATTGAAACCCATGAAATTGATATAAATATAGAACTGAAATGATAATAATAACATGAAATACTTGTTAGGTCCTTGAGGATATGCTGAGGAGTTGTGTCATTGAGTTTGAGGGAAGTTGGGATAGATACCTCCCACTGGCAGAGTTTGCATACAACAATAGCTACCAAGCTAGCATTCAAATGGCCCCATATGAAGCAATCAGATGGGAGAAAATGTAGAACTCAGCAGTCTGGACTGAATTGGGCGAAGACAAATGGTAGGGCTGCACTGTGAAACAGGCTGAGGAGAAGGTGAAATCAATCAAAGCCAACTTAAAGGTTGCCTCAGACAGACAGAAATCTTATGCCGACCTGAAGAGAAAGGAAATAGAATATGTGGTTGGCGATAAGGTATTCCTCAAGGTGTCACCATGGAAGAAAGTATTGAGGTTTGGAAGGAAAGGTAAGTTAAGCCCTAGGTTCATTGGCCCATATGAAGTCATTGAACGTGTGGGTCCAGTAGCCTATAGGCTAGCTTTACCACCAGAGCTGGACAAGATCCACAATGTGTTCCACGTGTCCATGCTCAGAAGATACCGCTCAGATCCTTCGCATGTCATCTCCAGAGAAGAAATTGAAATACGGCCGGATTTGACATATGAAGAAGAACCTCTACGGATCCTAGCTCGGGAAGTGAAAGAGTTGAGGAACAAACAGATTCCATTGGTGAAAGTGCTTTGGAGGCACCACAACACCGAGGAGGCAACTTGGGAAAGTGGAGACGATGAGGCAACAGTTCCCTCAACTGTTTGCATCAGGTAAATTTCGAGGACGAAATTTAAATTAGAGGGGAAGAGTTGTAACACCCTCCCGGTAACCACTCCGTACATTCTACTGTTCCGGTGACCGGTGTCGGTCCGGACAGCTAGAACGTCCGAAAAAATATTTAAATTAAAGTCGGGAATCATAATTAACTCAAATATTAATGAGAAACACTTAGTAAAAATTTTAGAAATAAAATACAACCAACCAAGTAAAACGAGCCGGTGCCCAAGCGATGGGTAACCGGAGGGAAGTTGCGGTTCTCGCAACGAGGAGCCCTAAACCCGGGGGAAAAATTGTAAAATAATTTTTGGGACTCCAGAGAAGGGTTACTGAGGTTCCCATGGCATTAGAATGCCAAGAAAATACCTAGAAAAAATTTTCAATCTACCTGCATAATTTTGACCCATTAAGCCAAACGGAGGGCATTTTGGTCATTTCGCCTTCAGAGGTGATTTTTGGCCGACTTGTCCAGTTGAGTAAATAATTAATATGACATAAAATATGAATAAACATTACTAAAAATGAAATTGGAAATGAGTAGTGGAGGAAAGGAAAGAAAATGAGGAAAAAGCTTAATTATGACATCATGGTGATGTCATTAAGGAAATGTGGACCAATCACAAATAAGCCATCCTTTGACTAACAAATTAAAGAGATAAATGAAGACTAAAGAAGACCAAAAACCAGCAGCCAACCCTCTCTCCTTTAGTGCAGCCGAAACCTATCCCTTCCACCCTCCATTGAAGTTCAATCAAGCAACCTCAAATTCCTACCTTGTTTCACTATATTTCTCTAATTTCCCTTCATTAAAGCTTTACCCCACATCTTAAACAAGCTCTTGGCAGCCAATAAGGGGAAAGAAATTGAGGTTTAGAGGTGGGAAAAATCTGCCACTCAAGGTTAGTGCTACACTTTCATTCTCCTTCTTTTAAATTTTAGTTAAAACACCATTTTGAGCTAAGAGATTTTAGGAAATTAAAGTAAATTACATGTGTTAAGGGCACCTTCAAATTTCGGCAGCCCTATGAGAGATTGAGTTTGATTGTTTAATAAACTTAGAGTGGTTGGAAATCATGATTAAGGTATTAATATGCATGGAGATTGAACTAAGTATGTTAAATCAAGGTTTATGAGTAATTGGTTTGGACATTAGGGTTTGGAAAGGTGAAATTGTGACTTAGCTTAGGAAATGCTTAGAGAACTTTTTAATGGTCAATTAGTGACCATTTTAGGTAGGTTGACCCTAATTAGAACTGAAAAATTGGATGTTAAAGTGAAGGTGAAATCGCCTATGGACAAAGATAGGGACTGAAAATTCAGTCCCTTTGCACTGCCATAACTTGGGCTGTGTTAGTCCAATTGATGTTTGGCCAATTGGACATGAAACTAGGCTTATAATGGCACATTTTTGCTGAAGAAACCATGCCCAAAAGACCAAAGCAAGAGGACCAAAACTTGGCCCCAATCCGGAACCCTGAAACTGCCTCTGCAGAATTGACCAAATGAACAGTGTTCATTTGGCCATAACTCACTGTAGATTTGGTCAATTGACCTGAAATTTTTACAGCAACAAGTTAAGACATAGACAAACAACTTTCATGAAGGAACCTACCCCAAATTATGGCCAGAACCCATCCAAACAAGTGGTTCCAGTCACTGTTCATGCACTGTAGATATGGTAATTTTCTGCAGAATGCATATCCGGACAGCTTGGGTTTTTGGGCCATATCTGGAGCTACAAAACTCCAAATGGAGTGATTCAAAAAAAGAAAATTCAACTAGACAAAATAAGAAACAACTTTTATGTTTTACATTTCTTCAAATTCCAACAGTAACAGTGTCCAATGGAACAGTGAACTTGACTCACCAAAACTGAAAATTCTGCTTGTGTGGGTTTACACTTTGAAATGGTATTAACACTTAATGCCAACAAGTTTTAAACACCAAATGTGGTATGTTGGGAGTGCCAAAGTCAATGTACACATTTTTATTCTAAAAGTCAACATTTTTGTTGACCAATGATGAATAGTGACACCAAAAAAGTTGAAATTCACAAATTGAAGAATTTAAAAGTTTCAAATGCCCTAGTATACCTAACAAGATTGGTTTGGATAGTTTGGCATGCCAATAGGGTTCAATTAGCAGTACTGCACATGGCAAAAATGTCATTCTGTGATTTCATGGCTTTTAGCCATTCTGACTTTGCATTGAGACTTGGCCTTGTGACTGATATTATTTACAGCTTGTTAGCTGCTCATGCACACCGAGATGCATATGTGACCGATGGTGTGACGGCCCGAGGTACTAGGTACCCAGTGCCAGTTTACCCGTTATCCAGTCCAGTCGTCTAGTGTAGGTTACTTGGGGCAACCAAATGAATGAAATTGAGCAATGTAGAAGAAATAATGAATGGATATACAAATACATGACAAACAAAACATGCACATGCAATACATATTTATATCTGTTATTTCTTGTTATTATATTATTGCACCACTAAGCATTATTGTTTAGCGCGTTGCTTTTGCCACGCGTAGGTACTGGAGATCCTGATCGTGAGCCCAGTAGACCACAGACTGGGTGAGTCCATCCGACAGTTCTGCACCGTGTCCGTGTCACCTCACTACTTGCAGTGCATTGGTAGGGCACTAGGTGTCATTTTGTCATTTTGATATTTTGTAGCAGATTTTCTTCATATGTAATTAAACTTGTGTAATGTATATTGATGTATATGTAAATTATGAAAATTGTATTTGTTAATGGAAAAGTAAATGTTTACTTGTGATTTATATGTGAAAATCACATGTGAATGATGAATGAAAATAGAAATTGAAATGTTGAAATCTTGATATTGAGTTTGGTGTTGATAATGGATGTTTGAGAAATGAAAAGATTATTGAGAATTGAAATTGAGAAATATTGTTGAGATTTTGGATATTGGAGTTTGAGATGATGGAATAAAAATATTGGAAGTGTTTTTAACAGGTTCCGAAGAACGGTTTTCTCCATTTTTAGCCGGTACTCCGCCGGATTTTCTGTAAAATTTTCGGAACCTTAAATGAATAATACTTTTGATAAATGGCTTAAATAAATTGTATTTCATAAATTATATGCAAAAGCATGATATAAATTAATTGAGAAATATTAGAGTGTGCCGGTACACCGTGTGGCATTACTTACTCGGGTATACTGTACACGGGTAAGGGATGTCACAAGAAAAAATGAAAAGATAGTAAAAAATTTTAATTTTAATATTATAGTTATAAATTTAAACTATTAGTTATTAAATGTGCAAGTAAGATTGTGTAAATGATTAATTCGATTTTTAAACAGAAAACAAATTAAATAATCAAATTTTAAAAATATATAAATTGAACCGAAGTCAAGGATATAACCGATTTAAAAAATATATATTTAATTCAATTTAATTTTATCGATTTTGAAAAAAAAAATCTAATTCATTCAATTCCCCCATATAATTAGGGGAGAGCATTCGGTCGGTTTGGTTCCGAACCGAACCGAATACTAAAAACCAAAAAATTGAATCGCTTAAAAATATAAACCAAACCGAACCGATCACCTAAGAAGAATCGAATCGAACCAAATAAAAAAATATCGGTTTGATTAGGTTCCGTTGTATTAAACCAAAAATATTAGAATTTTTATTTTTTTGGGCTGGGTTATGCATCTTGGGCCGAGTTATGCATCTTGAGCCCTATGCATCTTGGGCTGAAAAATTATTTGGGCCATTTTACTATTCTGTTTAATCTGTTTTAACTGATAAAAAATCGAACCAAATCAAAAAATATCGGTTTGATTCAGTTCCGTTGTATTAAACCAAAAATATTAGAATTTTTATTTTTTTGGACTGGGTTATGCATCTTGGGCCGAGTTATGCATCTTGAGCCTTATGCATCTTGGGCTGAAAAATTATTTGGGCCATTTTACTATTCTGTTTAATCGGTTTTAACTAATAAAAAATCGAACCGAATCGAAAATCGAATATGTTCAAATTTTCAAATCAAACCAAACTGATAAAACAAAAAAATGGAATCGAAAACCGAATATGTTTAAATTTTCAAACCAAACCGATCGATAAAACTAAAAAATCGAACTGATTAAATCAAAATGGCTCGGTTCGATTCAATTTGTCAATTCAAACCGAAAACTATACAGCCCTACATATAATACAAAATCTAAAAGAAAAACCCAATAAAATTGTAAAGAAAAAAATTCTTTTGCAAAAAATGTAAAAATAATATTCAATCAATCCCACATTGAGGTCTAGGATTTTGGCTTGGAGATGTGAGGGGTAGGTCTCAATTCAATTTAGTTATTTTATACTTTCTCCTTCAAAATTGAATTAAATCAAAATTTATTGAAATGATCAAATAACTAAATAAAAAAAATATTTAGGATTTAATTTTTCAATTATACCTGAAATTTACTAAGCTCTATGTGTATGAAATGAACTTAGTTAAAAAAAATATCTATTTGCAAAAAAAAATCCATGCAATTCAATAATTATTTACAAAATTTTACAAGGGAAATTAAAATATAAAATCTATATATTATTAAAGTGAAATTCTTTTAATATTTGATGCAAAAAATACTATTAACTACAAAAATGTGAAACATATTCTAAGTTGTTGGGGGTGAAGGAGGAATTCTTTTTATTTTGCTTTTGTTGTACCTAAACAAGGCGCAGTCATAAATTATACTATTGTACTAAGACGCATGACACTTATATTGTTCTCAAAGAACAGTAAAAGGTCCCTTTTTTTCTTTATATTTTCACTAAATATTTATTGCTTTTAATAGTTACTTCCATCGTAGGCATTGACATCATTATCTCCTCATGGCAATTTACCGAGCATGTTGAATAATTTTTTTTTAATTTTTATTTACATAATAAATATTTAAGAAAATATCATAATTTTCAATGTTGTAAAATATACACATATATTAAACTATTAAATTGCTAATATAATGACTCTTAAATTTAGATTTTTATTTTTATTTAAAAAATTTTATAAGTTTTTAATTTTTGAATTTATTAATAACATACATATTAAAATTTTTAAAAATTTTATACTTTCTCTGATGGTGATATAAAGAAAAAAAATTTTTAATTTTAAAATAATAAAGACAACAATATATTTTAAAATATAAAATAGTATTATATTATTAATTTTATTTTAATTGAATAAATAAATAAATAAGATATAATAAGTGAAAATTAAAAGCTCATATTATAAAATAAAAATGAAATGATAAAACATACAGTGTAAAAATTATATATGAAAAATATTGAATTATAGAAAAACATTAATACATTTAGATGATATATAATTTAGCGAAACACATTCAATACTTATCTTATGATTTGAAAGTAAAAAAAATATTGGCATAGGTATAGCGTCCTAAAATATTAATTCATTGACTAATATTATACGCTATGCCTTTGCTATGTTCACATGCTTTCAAAGAAAAATTAATGACACATACTCCACTGATTGATTTATATTTAAGTTAATGTATTTTAAAATTAGAAACATATTTCATCAACTTATATTGTAATAATTGTATTAAATATTTATATTTTGTTGATTTAAACTCTCAAACATCCATTTTGGACATTTTCAAAGCAACGAATAATAAAAAAAAGGTTACCACATTCATCCTATATTAAAAAATTAGAGCTATAAAATTACATATTTTTATTTAAATATAAATTTATCTATACAAAAATAACTATATTATTAATATTATATAATATGATTATATATAATAAAAAATTACAATACAATTAATGCCTTATCTTAGTGGTACTGGAGTGATCTCCAGAGATGTTAAGTTTCGGGTTTGAATCTCAATTACACTTATTGTACCAAAAAAAATTACAATACAAAATCAATCATGAATGAGTTGATAAAAAAAATTAAAAGATATTTAAAGGATTTTACATTTTAAAAATAATAATTGAATTTTAACAAAATTCTAATAAAATAAATATTTAATAAAATTTTTATATACTCTAACAATATTTGTATTATTGAAAAAGTTTATATTGTTATTTTTAATTAATTTTAAATTTAATGACAAAAAAGAAGGAAATATTTTATTAAAAATAAAAGCAGAGATTGACTAAATGTCTATAAATATAAACTACAAAAAATAGTTAACCTAAAATTCAATAAAATTAGTCATTCTCAATTTTTTTTTATCTTTCTAACTTTTATATTAATTTAAGAGGATTTATTTTTATTTTATTTTTATTATCATTATCAATTACAATATAGTTATAAGTGTTTTCATATAATATAATATATTTTAATTATTTTACTTTGTGTATATATATATATGTTTATATGTACATGTATGATGTGTTAACTCATGGCAGGTTTTTTGTGCCTGTTCAAGCTAAATCTAAAGGGCTAAGGGAAGACATCAAATAACCATGTAAGGATAGATTTGTCTATAACAGTAAAGACAGTGACAGTATGACTTTTGGGTCTCTTAAAACCCATCAATAATTAAGAAGCTAATGCAATGCTAATCACAATTATGTACTCATAATTAGAGGTTTATTTACATAACAAGATGAAGAAGGAGAAGAAGAAGAGAATCCATTGATAATAATAAAAATAAAACAGCAGAAACAAGACAAAAGCATTTCTCTCTCTCTCTTGCAGTGAGTGCAGTGTTGTGACCATCCTTTACTGTGCATTTGACTCCTCTTTTTACTCAGTGGTCTGTCCCCATGTGTGTCTTTTCTTCCCTCTATAAATCTTACTGCTAAATTTTAAAGAGAGCGAGAGAGAGAGAGAGAGAGAGAGAGAGAGAGAGAGGTTTAGCCTTTGCTAATGCCATTGTTGTACGCCAACTCATTTCATTTGAGTCGTAGAGGTTTTATTTACCAAACACAAGAACAAAACCACCTTCTCTCTCTCTCTTTCTCGAGCCCCTACATTTCCTTACCACCATGCTCTTTGCTTTGTCATCTACTTGTTATCTCTCTCTCTTTCTTCATTTTCTTTGCTAATCTCAGACCATTACTTGTTTTTTTACCATTTTTAGTTCAAGGAGGGAGAAAATCATTATAGAAACCTTCTCTTCTCTGCTTAAAAAAGGAACTTCTTTTCCTAAGCAAAAACTAATCTTTCTGCTGTCAATGTATTTTTGGCTTTGAATTACTCTGTCTCTGCGGCTAAGAGATGAAATGGGTTGTTGTGAAACTTCTCTAAGAGTTTGGTTTCTAGCCGAAATACACCTTTCTCTACCGAAAGATGAAAGTGGTTGCTTCAAGACTTTCCCAAAAGCTACATTTCCAAGCTTCAATGTGTAGAACTATTCCTCAAACGCACATAAAACCCAGTTTGGCACAGCCCCACCTCCTTTTTATCCTAAAAGAATACACAGATTCTCCCAAAGAACCAACTTTCTCACTTTTCAGTGTCCCGTTTTTCTAAAAGCAGCACCCACGCCTATTCAAGCCAAAGAAAAAAACCACTCTTCCAGCTTTAAGCAACAGAAACCATGGGATGTGTTGCCTCCAAGCTAGAAGAAGAAGAAGAGGTGGTATCTATCTGTAGGGAGAGAAAAAGGCAGCTAAAACTAGCTGTAGAGAGAAGATATGCTCTTGCAGAGGCACATTGTAGATACTGCCAGTCTCTCTATGCTGTAGCAGCTACTATAAAGCTCTTCGTAGCTCGCCATTCTTCACCAACTTCACCGTTTCTCATCACCTTCCCTCCTCCCCCATCTCCTACTGAACAAAACGTGATAACGAATCCAATCTTTCTCCAACAAGAGCCATCTGAGTCGACAACCCCCCATGAAGCCATTGCTTGTGAGTCTTGTGGTTCCTCAACAACTTCAGATTCTAGTGAGGAAGAGACCAAAGAAGAAGAACAGAGAGAGGAGCAAGATTTTGGGTATTTTTATATGCAAACACAGTCACCACAGACAGATTTTGGATGGGATTTCTTTAACCCATTTGATACAATGAGGCCAGAAATTGTAAGTGGTTATGGGAGAAGTTCAGATGATGACTTGAGGGTGGTGAGGGAAGAGGAGGGGATTCCAGAGCTAGAAGAAGAAGGGGATAGGGAAGAAGAAGAAGAAGAAGATAATGGAAAAGCTGTGGTTATTGAAGAGAAAGGGAAAACGGAGATTGAGGAACGTGGGACTGGTGAGGTTAAGGTGGTGGATGAAGTTGCTAATCGGAGCCAAAGTGAGCAAAAGGGGCTTACGGTTATTGATACACCAGAGAGAGGTAGGGAACTATTAGAGGCATTGAAGGATATTGAGGACCACTTTGTTAGGGCTTATGATTCTGGCAAGGATGTGTCAAGGATGCTAGAAGCTAATAGGGTTTATTTGCAATCTGGCCTGGAGGAAATAAAAGGTGGGTTATCAATTTTGCTTTTGTTGGACTCCATTTGTTTAGTTGTATACCAGTATATAATAAATAATAGACTATCATGTTAACAGTTAAAACTTAAAAGTGGTTCTTTGGTTCCTTAAGTCTACCCATTATTTTTGCTATATTATATTGTCATTGCATGGGCATTCATCAGTTCGAACTGTTGTCTAGATTTTTATTTTTACCTGTGAACATTTCCAATATTGTCTCTCAAAATGTTTTTCTCCCCCTTCTAGTTGTTCTACTACTATGATTAAATGGATCTTGTTAGTCTTTGTTCAGAAAGGTAGAATGTTTTCTGATAATTACTACAAGAATCTACTTCCAATACCTTCATATTGGTAATTTTTTGGTATCTAATTATGCAGATTAAGCTACAAAGTCTACTTGTTTCTGTTTTTTGAACCAATTAGGTTAGGTATGTTAATATTTCTGTCTCCTTCTGTCTAGGAATTTCTTTGTCTTATTCATCTTCTTTTTTTTGGTTATATATCTTATTCTTCTTCTATTACTTTTACTTTCTTTTATCTTCCACAGTTCCACTGCTATTACTTCTTCCCTCCAATCTTTTAAAAAGATCTTTGGACCTTTGTTCGGCGTTTTTTTTTGTTTGCTTAAACATGAATAAGAAAACTTCATACAAGAATGATTAATGATGGAAATTATTGTTTTTCATGCAAATTTTGTGTTTTGCTATGACAGAGTTAAAATTATCTGTTATACCTGTTTTCTCTTCTCTTCCTTAGCAAGTGTTTATTGGCCTTTTAGCTGCTTCTCTTTCTTTTCTCCTTCCCCATATTTTCCTTTACGAATAATTTTGTGGATCTTTATATATCCCCTGATATTTCACAAATACATCTGAGATTCACTGTTGAAAGTGAAACGCCTAATGATCAAACTGAAATACTGGCCTTTATGTTTCTGTTGTTTATTTTATTGCGAGTTTAGCTCTCACCTTTTATTCTTTACAGAGATCTATCTGTGATGAACATTTAGTGCTATTTACGTGATACAGTTTTTGTTGAATCAACCAACAAAAATAGCCCTTTTCTTGTTCTACTGCAGGGAACTCGAGAAAACTAATTCAAGCTATTACATGGCATCGGTCCACTTCCTCGTCTAAGCCTTCATCATGCAAGAGTGTTGTGGCATCCATTTCTAAAAGTTCATCAACTTGGACAGAATATAAGAATGATTTGTTTGATGAATATGGCGGAATGGATGCAGGAAGCCATTCACTAACACTTGGGAGGTTGTATGCTTGGGAAAAGAAGCTCTATGAAGAAATCAAGGTAAATTAAATCACTGTAAAATGTCTTTCTAATCTTCATAGTTTATTTATTTTTTATGAGACTACTACCTTAGCAACTTCTTGGATCATTAAACGAGACAAACCAACATGAAGTTGAGCATCAAATGAGTAGAAGTGGCAGAGTGAAGATTATATAGGAAAAAATTGATATTTTCCAGGCCTGTAAATGTGGGCGACTAAGTATACTAATTTACATAGTGAGTTTGACAGTCTAATGATCTTTATTTCAGATTGGTTGAATACACAACAATATTTTAAGTGACTTATCAATACAGTGTTTTCTCGGTATCAATGAAGGCATGGCTTTGCGGAGGAAAAAGTCATGTTGTGGTATCGATATGCAATTCTGCATAATTAACTTGTGCTGGCACTTCAAGCACCAATGTTAGGAATCTAACTAGGAGCATAAACGGTCTTTATAGAATCAATGGTTGCAACAAAGAGAGAAGAAATGCCCAAAGGCTCAGCACCGAGTCAATAAGTGAAACTCTCCGTATTATCTGGGACAAAGCAGTGAAATTCATGTGAATGCCAACTCTGTAATATTCAGGTCTCCAGGAAAAAGGGTGTTTTATAAATATCGACTGTTTGTGTGGGCAAGTGACAACTCTCTTGACAACTTTTGCCAAGAAGCAGTCCCTTTTGGCAATCCACTGATAATGAAGATGCAATGAATAGTAATTAAATTTTGTATCCCTGACAATGTTCTCAAAGGTGAATGCAACAAGCAACAAAAACTTGCATGTGTCAAAAAATCCAATTCATTCCATTTCTTGTTTAAATATTACCTGCATTCTTGAGGGTATCATATCTTGAAGGTTTCCAGGGTGGTGTCTTGAAGGTTTTTTCCCATATGCTAATGCTAGAATAGAGTTTCTGCTTCTGGAAAAAGGTTAAGAACGTAGGCTGAAATCTTCTTTGTTTCTTCCTTTTACTAGTCTGATTTTTTTTTTTTTTTATTTGCTATGCATTAGGCCGGAGATAGCACATGGAAAATTTATGAAAAAAAATGTTCTCGACTGAGAAACCAGGATGTCCGAGGAGATGATGAGCTTGCGATGGACAAGACCAGAGCTGCAGTAAAAGATTTACATGCTAGGATCTTGGTTGCAATTCGAAGTGCTGAGTCAATCTCAAAGAGAATTGAAAAGCTAAGAGACGAAGAACTGCAACCTCAAATAGTAGAACTCTTGAAAGGGTAAGTTACCCTCAGAAAGGAAAAGCAATCATATTCAATTTCATTCTGGTTTTTCCTGGGTTTGTTCATATATCTTCTTTAACAAATGTGCAGCCTAACTCACGCCTGGAAGATCATGTTGGAATCCCATGAAACCCAAAACAAGATTCTTTTTGAAGTAAAATCTTTTGCCTGCCCTACATATGGAAAGTTCTGCAATGACTCTCACCGGCTTGCAACGCTTCAACTTGAGGCTGAGATTCACAATTGGCGTGCCTGCTTTACCGAGTATGTTGCAGCACAAAAAGCATATGTTGAAGCTCTCCATGGTTGGTTAACCAAATTCTTAGTCCCTGAAGTTGAATTCTGCTCCAGAGGCAGGAGTTCAGTGGCAGCATATCGAGCCACAGGCCCCCCATTACTTATGATCTGCCATAATTGGTTATCTTCGATGGAGAACTTACCAGGTAAGGCAGTATCATATGCATTGAAAAGCTTTTCAAAGGATGTAAGGGCGTTGTGGACTCAGCAAGGGGAGGAACAACAACAAAAGAGGAAAGTTGACAATCTTGCAAAAGAAGTTGACAGAAGGACTCTGGCATTGCAAAAGACTGAGACTAGGTTTCTTGAATCCAAGCTTATAGAATATGAAACCAATCAGGAATCAGAACACCTTCATGACCACTTGACAGAGAAGAAAGATCAGTTGGACATAATTAGAAAGAAGCTAAACACAGAAAAGGAAAAACACCACAATTGCATGCAAGAAACACAAAGGATGACATTAAGTGGATTTCAGACAGGATTTTCGACAGTTTTCGAGTCCTTAACAGATTTCTCCAAGGCTTCTATGAAAATGTACAATGACCTTGTGAACTGCAGTGAGAGTGCTGGGAAAATAGATAACCAATCACATATAGAAGGTGCTCAGGGTGAAGAAATTGGCAGTAGATGACAAGAATAGCATGAATGCATTGCTTGTATGTTATATGATGGGGAAGCAGCTCGCTGAGACATTAATTTATATTTATATATATATATATATATTTTTTAAACCATGGATCACTAGTTGTTTTATTGTGCATGGATGTTTGTTGCCTACATTTTTGCTGCAGAGACATGAAAACTTCCTGATTTCCTGCATCTTTGTTAACGAGAAGAAATGCGGGTATGGGAAATTCAAGTAGGCACTCCTTTGTAATTATTTATACTGCAGTGTTGAATGCTGCAGGGTTTTTTTTTGGTAATTTTACTTTAAAATTAAGGTAGATGGGATATTTCATACTCTCGCAGAAAACATTTAGAGGGACTCTTACCATACATGTTTGAAGTCAAATGCTTTAGCAAATGGTTCACGTGACATAAATATGCTGTAAAAACACAATCACAAGGAAAATATCCTCACACCAGAAAATGCTGAAAATTCTTGCTGTTAGCAATCTTCAAAAAAAGATTTTAAATTTACATAACTTTAAATAAATTTGCATCTTTTTCCAATTAACGCCAGCTAAGGGTAACTTTTACCAATGGCCCAAGAACGAAATTATCATCCCTTGAAAGAAAAAAGACTAGTACATGTTTATTGCAATTCTCAAGTAGATTTCAGATTAATTCAAGTTTCACTACATTCTATTTGTAGTTTTGTACAATATGCAATGATACACATCCTAATAAAAAAAGCTTGGCTATGATCATGCAAATGAATAATTACAGGTTTCAATGTTCAAGTTACAGGTACAATCTCCTCTTAATCCTACCTCAGGTAGAGGGAAACCAAGAATTGAGAGAAGAGAATGAATTCACTAACTACAGCAGCAGGGGAGTGTATACCAAGAAATGGCACGATGTCCACTTGCAACCAATTCTCAACTGCTGAACCCACCACAGCTCCAGCCACAAGCCCTCCTAAAGTTATTATGGTGGCCTTCCCTGCAGACATGAAAGCATATCTTATTAGATGATTCCCAACTGTCTGATTCAATCTGAATTTCTACAGAGATCGGAATTTCCTCAACTTGTGCAGACTATGCAGCCTTTAGTCTTGGCATTCTTTTTTCCTTTTCATCAAATTGTTGTCAACTATAGTAAAAAGAATTAATATTTTTCATTGGAGATCAACTACTAAGTTGAACATAACCTTGCCTAAAAATTAAAAAAAAAAAAAAAAGGAAATAATAAGGGGGGGGATTCAGACTTCAGACAAAGTCAAACCACATGAGCTTTCAACTAGATCCATCATTGTCATTTGCAGATGTTCTTTATATGGAAACACCACTTTAGCCTACCTTTCCTTCCTCAGTAACAAAAATCGGGAAATGAGGTAAAAAAGGTGATGTAGGAAATCCTAGAAATTTTAGGACTACCTATTATAGGAAAAAAAAACAATTATTTTGTTTCAGTAGTTTTATCAATTTGTAATTCCTAATCAGGGTTGAATTGGCATTTCTAATCCTAATGTGATTAGGGTGGTAAGCTCTATAAATAGGCATAGTTTGCTATTATTATTAGATTGATTATGATAATTTTTGAGTGATTTAATCAAGTTATTGAGTATTTATTTCTCCTTGTTCTGAAAATGTGTCTCTCCTCAATTTGAGAATTTGTTTCTCTTGGTCCCTAAATTTCCTGGTTCCACATCAGAAGGCCTCAGAGATCAGGGAAAGATGTCAACCCCGAAATATGGCAAAACCATTAACAGACTAAAAATAAAAGGAGAATGCCAAATAAAACCACTACAGCAAGAATCCTTCTTCAATTCATGAGAAAAGAAACCCTTGATGTAGCACCAGAACAATAATACAGGTAAAATAAGGACAAATCCTTGAAAAAGAGAACTAATTGTCAAATTGTATTTATCCCAATAAAATGTCATAACAAAAACTTACCTAATAATAATAGAAACCCTCAGTCCTATTTATAGAATTAGGAATCCCAATCACATTAGGATTTTGGAACCCTATTTCAATCCTAGTTAGGAATATAATATAAACTAGGAAATAATAGACCTAATAAGAAAAAAAAAATTCCTAAACAATAAAATTCTTAAATTTCCTAATTTTACAATGAAAATAATTATTAAATTGTATTAGGATCTTCATCTTTCCATACTGCATTAACTGCAGCAACAGCAGGAAGCAAGCTATTCAATTTCACCTTAGATAAACTAGGGTTCAATATTTGCATCGTGTTGATAGTGTCCTCAACCTTTTTCCCCTTTTTCTAATCAACAGGAGGATAAACACCAATGCCCTGGTTATGTCTAAACATTAAGAAGTCGAACATAATTATGCAATTGTAAAATTTCCATCATTCAGAACCATGTAAAACTATCATTGTTCTTTTCAACTTCAAAAATTCAAGAAACGTGAAACTTCTGTAGGACAATTCCTTTGAAATTTATTAAAACCACATAAAGAGAGATCAATACCTAACTTCACGTTCTTCCTTGTCATGAAGTACAAGGAAGCACCAAAACTTGTAGCTAATAGGAGCCCAGGAACATCAGCCCCAGCATAAGGCGCCACAGATGATGTGGTAGTTCCATTTACATAAGTTAAAACCATCAAAGCTCCATACACTCCTGCTTGTATTCCCAAATCACCAGTCAATGGTGTTTCCACTGAAATGGGTGTATTTTTCATAGTTGTCCGCAGCCACTGAGGTACTGATCCCAACCCAGGGCCATTTATGGGCTTGACATCAGCATACCAGATGCCACTATTTGCAACTTTGCCAGCTTGACGTTGAGTTAAGCTTCGCATGAGTAACATATCATATGCAGCCTCAACCTAAAATGAAATAACTATAACATTGATAAGAAATAAAAATCATCTAATACATCATCATCACCATCAATTATTATTATTATTATTATTATTATTATTATTATTATTATAAAACTACTTATCAATATCATCAACATAAAAACTTTCTCCTGACACAACAAATACTCATGACAATAAATACAAATTCAACCATATTTATGTCTTGGTAATGAAACTATCACTAAAAAGAGGCGTCTTGAATCAACACTATTTTTATACCACGCGGAACCATAACAAGTTGGGTAAACGTATAAGCACAAGCATTGATTTAAAATGGAATATTTTCTTATGCCTTCCATGACTTCGTAAACAGCATAGCAGAAGTGAATAAGCTCCATGCCATTCAATAAGCTTTGAATAATGGGACGAAATGAGATATCAAATTTGAAGCTTAATATGCAATACACATCAATGCAGTGAAACACTAAATTCCATAGAAGACCCGGTTCAATAAGTTCTACGAAATCATAAGGCAGTGGCAAATTAAATCTAATAAAAGAACTAGTTGAAGCTGGAATTTCAATTTCCCACTAATCCATTCCTCAGACAATAGAATTCCTCATATGACCCATTAAACAAAACAAACTAACTAAACGTTCTAACCATTAGCAGCATAATGAAATTCAAAGTTAATTAGATATAGTGACACAGCAACTTTACCAACTTAACTACCATGTTAGCTTCACAAATTAATGCGAAGCTCAAACACGAATACAAAATCCAATTAATTACCTACTCAAAATAGATGAACTAGACACAAATGACAAGATCATTCCAGTTCTGAGTCAAGCCCAGAATCAAAATTCTATTATTTTCTAGGCTAAAGATCATCGAAGATGTCATTCTAACTAAACCGCATAATAATCTTGGAAAGTTTCAACTTTAAAGCCAATAAACGAAATTGAAACGTTAGATTTTAAAGCCATAACTTCAAAATTAACTGAAATAAACAAAACGGATTTCTTTTTAATAAAAAAGGCTCAGAATTAAATAATCCAAATAACAAAAAAGACAATGAAATAACCTGTGCAATCGCTTCCTGGTTATCCTTGCACGCAGCAATAATAGCTTTTTTGGCGCGAAGTATATCATCGAAAGACGCGCTCTCGGAGACGCCGAGAAGCTTGAGAGCGTTCTCGACCGACATCTCAAACGGCGCAGAGTCGTCGGCTCGGGAACCGGCTCGCGCGCCACCTGCAGCTAAGAGGCGACGAGAAGATGGAATTATTGTGGCCCTCCATGGCTCATTCTTCGAGGACTTTATTTGAGTTGTGGTGGCGGCGGAGGTGGGGAGGTGGACCGGTGGCCAGGAGAAGGGTGAACCAGGAGCGAGGCGGTTGGGCCGGACGTAGAGAGTGGCCGCAGCCATTTTTGTGGACAAAAATGTAGCGGATGGTTTGGTTCTTTCGCGTGTCTACAATTACAAATGGGCGAGCAAACGGTTGAACGTGATGGATTTTTTTTGCCATTTTAATCGGAGAAATGTTTCTGTGTAGCTGCGGCATGACCGTTCCTTAAATTTGGATGCCATCGCATCGCTTATGTGATCATAGATCCGTTGAGCCCTCTTGTCCCCTTTAACAGCCAATGCGTACATCAAATGGAACATTCCCCCTTGCCTTGCCTGGTGTTGTGGTTGTTCATTTGCATAAAAATGTAACATTTTAAATTTTTGAATTTATTACGTATTCATATCTATAAAAATTTATTTAATTTGTTTAATTTAATTTTTAAGTTTTGAATTTTAATATATTTTATTTTAATAAATTATTTTAAGACTGTGGCGCATTTAAAAAGATTTTTTATTTTAAAAACTATTTTGAAAGATTTATTTTATTTTCTAAGATAGAGCAGTATAGCAAAAAATGAATACAAAAAAAGCTAAATTGGATAAAGGATTTTAAACTCAATATCCAAACACCCATCCATTTTCATTCTTTCTCCAACCTAATTTTAATATTTGCCTTCTCTCCCCCTCACATTTTTGTGGGTAAACCAATCTCACTGAGATCACCACTGTCTTCTTTGCCCATCGGCAACCTCCAATGGCCCGTCCAGCATCCCACTTGACTGAAAAAAATGTGTAATTTGATGAAAAGACTATTCAAAGTTTTTTTTTTTCACCCTTTTTGGTCGTTTTCAACCACCTTAATTAGTATTCTAGGGCTCTATGGGTTCTTCTTGTGATAGGCTTTAATTCAAGGGTAACCTCGCACATTGAACCTTTTAAATTTGTGCAAATTGAGTGTTTGAAGTTTTAGACCCATGGCACTTTTTGGCTAAAATATAACCAAACAATGGCATATATGTTTCTTACATCGAGAATTTTGAGTACAGACTAATTGGGACAATTTTTACTATCAAAAAATCTTTGAGACCCACGACCTTCAATGTGAGTTTTTGGTCAATCATCATTTTAATTAAATAAAAATAAACACTTGGTTGGTTGTGGACTTTGTGTAAATGCCTTCTTTCAAAGAAATTCTATAAGTGCTTAGGAATGCAATTTCTACCAAGACACAAGAGCCCAGGATTGACTTTGGAAGGAATCCAATTGTTACAGATTGATCTCACGGGCTAGACCGGCATTAGGACTTGGGCTAATATAAAACCTCTGAGGCTCGTAGTAAGCCTTACTGTTCACAAATTTATAACCAGGGCTAAAAACTGAGGCCCAACATGCAACTAAAATAAAATGAAATAAAATAAAATAAAATAAAATATTATATCTTTATTCAGGCTAACTCAACCCGATAACCATAAAAAATTAAAGCTATGGAAGTCCAGCTCAACCCTGATGCCGTCATTTACAAACTATTTAACTATCACAAAATTTTTCATTTACTAATACCTAAAACTTAAATTAACACAGTACCTGACAAGTTTAATACTACTGCTAACACATGCTGAGTTCTAGATTATAATTTTAGAAAATAATAATGCAAATACATAACTGTTAATAAACCTGCGAAGAAAGAAGTAGGTTATTCTGAAAAAGAACTCATCCTGTAGCCTGAAAAAATAGGGTAAACAAGAGTGAGCGTTCGACTCATAAAGTAAGATATTGATTTTATATATAATTTTTATAACTATCTAAGTCTAGTGCATTCTTAAAAATGAAATACAACATTTTCACACAATTCAAACAAGTCAAGTCATAATCACACCAAAGGCAATCTGTAGCACTCACACACCCGTGTGTCAAATCCATACTTACACATACACATATATGGGAGCTGATCTTCTATATAGCTCTCTTAGTTTCAACCTCTGTCAGCGAGATCAACTCAAAGTTGAACTTTCTCTTAATATCCAAATGCGGGAGCCAGCGAAATTGACTCGAGTCACGCCTTCCAACGAGTCAAGCTCCAGCCGCGTCTACCCGTCCTACCCATATCCATATTATAACGGTCAGGCTCCAACCACTAGAGGAATTGTCCGCTTTGGCTGTAAGCCTCACAGTTTTGTCCCATAGGTGGAATGGAGAACTTCCCAGGAGATCACCCATCCTAGAATTTCTCTCAAGCAAGCATGCTTAACCTTGGAGTTCTTTCAACTCTCCAGGCCATTCCACCAAAAGGCGCCTTGTGATTAGTTTTCCCATTTTATATATCATTACTTTCCACTCTCATTCTAATGTGGGACGTGTTTCCCATCTTTCAGGGAGCTTTTCGCTGCGTCCAACGGAATTACTGAGGCATTGCCTTAGGGCCTTGTGGCCACCAGCTTCCGCCACAAGTGTCCTCACTTGTCGCATCATACTGAGGGAGCTTTCGGCTCTGATATCAATTGTAACAATCAGGCTCCAACCACTAAAGGAATTGTCCGCTTTAGCAGCAAGCCTCACGGTTTTGTCCCGTAGGTGGAATGGAGAACTTCCCAGGAGGTCATCCATCCTAGGATTTCTCTCAAGCAAGCACGCTTAACCTTGGAGTTCTTCCAACTCTCCAGGCCATTCCACCAAAAGGTGCCTCTAGTGATTAGTTCCCTCATTTTATATATCATTACTTTCCACTCCCATTCCAATGTGGGACGTGTTTCCCATCTTTCAGGGAGATTTTTGCCGCGTCTAACGGAATCACTGGAGCACTGCCTTAGGGCCTTGTGGAGTAAATAGTCGAGGAACTACTATCTCCTTGTTTTTTCACTTTTTCGTGTTATAATACTTCACTTTCCTTAGTTTGTCTTACTAAATCTAGCTCTACAATCTTATCTCAATTAGTTTTACACCTATCTTCTTTCATCTCATATACAGGGTCTATCAATACATATACTAATATCAAGCATCATCTTTAAACTCATTTACAAGTAAATAAAATACTTCCTTTCATTCATATAAAATCAAGTACAATATTTACAATTTTATTTACAATCACAAAATGAATTACATCGTTTACTTACATGCAATAATCAAAATGCAAAATCTAATGATACATGAGCCCTAACAAAATGGACTGCTGAGGTGATAATTTACACTATAGACCGGGTAAGGGGTGTTATGCATATACACACCACACAAATACAAACTCACGCACACAGCTTCAAATTGCCATAAAGTAACATATACAGCAAGTCATCAATTACATATGCAACACAAGGCATGCCTAATAATTAACCATATACATGTATTTATAAGTGATGCATGAGCATGCCTTGAATATATAATAATATTAAAATTATAAATAAAATTAATATCTACTCACTAGTTAATCGACGACTATTGCGGCGACTGGGTGGGGAGGATGGCTGATCCTGATCACCTAAATAATTATATTATAAATTTATTAGTACTAGTTCAAAACAAAACTTTTAAAGAGGCAAAAGATGCCCTAATTCGTGCAAAAAATCTGACAGAATCTCTCTTGTACCGAGGACCTACCCAACCTACAAAGTAGTTCAAATAATACTTCTAAAATCACAAATCTCACATCTAAATCTCATCAACATCACATGGCCCCTCCTAGGCCCTCCAATCCAAGCAAATCTCATAAAATTAAAAAAATTACATTTTTGCCCCTAAAATTGATATTCTGCAAAAATCATTCAAACGAGCTCTAAAAATTCTAAAATTTTATCTGGTGGTTCTTAATAAGGTTATACTATTACAAAAAGAATTATAATTTTCTAATTACCCATGAATATTTTATGAATTTTTATTCTAAACCCGATACTAGGTAATTAAAGAAACTTAGGGTTCGGGTTTACCTATGTCGATTCTAATGCTTGGAACACATCCGAAGAGTCTGAAATGCTAGGATCGACTATAATATTGGCCACACTCCAGAACGAGCTGCCGGGTAGCCGGATCTAGACGAAAACGAGGTCCCAGTGTCGATGAGCTATCATCGATCAGATCTCACTTAAATTAAGCCAAAAAATTATTAATAATTATCATAAAATTATTTTTAATTTTTCAAAATTGTAAAGGTCCAAAAATCTCATGTAGCGATCTATATTGTTTGATGATCGCCTTTTTTAAACAGCGTCAGATTGAAGTGAGGCCGATCTTATCTGCAAGGTTTTATTGCTGTCACACCTTAGACATAACATAATCCCGTAGTATATCTAATGAATTACTGAACTTCGCCTACCAATAACCCATTAAATATACTATAAGGATTTTTAAACTAATTTCCATTCATTTTAAAATGTAAAGTAATGTTGAATAATTACTAAAAGGCCTTTAATTGAAGTTTATGTCATGAATTCAAATTTTGATTTATTTGGGATTTCGAAAATTTTATAGAAATTTTGGTAGAATACCGGCTAGAAATTGAGAAAACAGTTCTTCAAAACCTGTTAAAAACACTTCAAATATGTACAATATCCACAACTCCATTTAATCTCAACACAATCCCATACAAATCAATACAATTTCTGGCAATCTCAATATCATTTAATTCAGTGTAATTCATATATAAAATTTTCAATTCCAGAAAAGAGGACAAAATATTAATATTACAATTTTGATTGTACAACTGCTCAACTAATTCTATAGATACATATGAACAATAATTTACATCAAAAAAAATTTATAAGGGTATAAAATATTATACACGTACAAAATCCAAAAGTTTCTTTAACTGCAGCTAGAAGCAGCTCACTCTGCTGCTTTATCCTTCTCCCTATCTGCGACAGCAAGAAAAGTCATCGCTGAGTAATTGACTCAATGCTTCACAACAATAAATTCCAAAAATCACTAAAAATGAAACCATTCATTGGTAAACAGAAATTTAAAAATTCTCGTAATCATAGTTCACAAAGCTGATATTAATATTTTTAACAACAATTTATCAAAATAAATTGTAAACAATAGTGTTGCCAATAATTACATAACTTAGGTCATGATACAAAATTTCATAATCAATGCCGTATTGTACACCACGATAAAGTAATCTACAACCTCACTAATCGAAATTAATGAGAGAGGTGGCTAGCTAGCTATATGAGTACTCATCCGATCTCAACCTCAAACTGACAAGTCAGAGAGGAAGGAACATAATCAATCTCAACTCTATAATGGAGGAGGAACACAATAGATTTGCAATGCCAAGTGTGAATTCAAAATCCAATGCAAACCATTTCATTCAAACAATTTAATTTCAACACTAGTCATGTATCATTCAAAATTTTCGCTTATAATTTAGGCAACACAATATTTCTCAAATAAAATTTTCAAAGCCATAAAAATCATAAATTGTTCACAACACACTTATCCAAATAAATTTTCTAGTAGAGACAAAGAATATAAAAATTATTGTTCACAAATATCTTTTGTTTGCCTTAACTCAATCTACTCTACCTCATTCCTTGGAAGGCTCCTTTCCTACTGAAACACATAATTAAAGTGTTTCAATACCCATTCAACTCATTTCTAAATAATTAATTGAACAATTGAATTTTTCATACTCAAGTTACTTATAAAGTCTTATAAGATTGGAATCTTTGTATTTGATGATAGTGTGGTTACTATGTATATTACTATTCATGTAAATTTTTGACTTTTTCATAATTAATAAGTATACAATTTCTAAACACATGGTCCTACCACATTTTGGGTCACAATTTTGTTGGCATTGATTGCTAATTACAATTCAAGATTCATTATAAGTTATTTCAAAATTTCAGATTTGGTCTTATGTTTACTATTCCATTGGATCATTCTACAATGGAAATTTAGCTAAACTTTCTTCATCAAAGTTGTTCCTTAATGTGTCTAATTTAATTGCCTTTTTGAATCACTCGAATTTGAGTTTTGTAGCTCAAGTTATGATATTTTTAACATAACTGGCCGGATTGGTAATTGTCCAGAATTTCTGGGCAAATTTGGTTCTGGCAGTTTTGATGACCTAATTTTACTTATCAATTTGACTAGGTTATGGTTAGAATTTGGATTTTTATTCTCCATAAAAGTTGTTCTACTATGTGTAAGCTTTCCAATGGTTCAAAAATCAGGTCATTTAGACCTCTCTACACAAAGTTATGATAATTTGAACATGTACTGTTCATTTGGTCAATTCTGCCTAGAATCATGGCACTAATTTCGGATTCAACCAAATTTTAGACCAACTTATCGTCAGTTTTTGGGTAAGGTTTCTTTGTAAAAAATGTAGAATTATGACCCTAATTTCATTTTCAATTGGCCTCACACCAATTGGACAACACAATTCAACTTATGGCCCTTTAAACTAGCTGAACTCATTATCCAGAATTCAACAATTCCATAACCACAACTTATCTCAATTTCATTTCTCAATTCCCAATTCAAAACACACTAAGTGACCAAAATTGAGTATTATACACATCAATTGGTCAACAATTCTAAAAAATCCCCAAATTCCTCTAAAACCCTAATCACTATGAACCCTAATTTTCTAATTGCCACAATTCATGCAATTCAAGTATTCTAATCATATATACTTACTAATTTAAGCTTGAATACACATTTGGTTCCATATATTTCCATCAAACCCTAGCCCCATCAAGTTGATTGAATTTTATGGCTTGAGTCTATGCATGAATTTTTTTCAATTCTTAAGTTAATTTCTACTTGCTTAACCTCATTTTCACAAGCATAAACTAACTTAAGTGAAGAGAGAGAGACTTGCCTCTATATGGAGCTTTTCAATCTTCTTAATCTCTACTTATTTCTTGAAATTCTCTCTTCAATTCTTCTTACCAAAGTCTAATTAAGGGTTTTTAGTGGAGAGACTATAAAAATTAAGGTTAAATTTGGGAGTTTGGAAGCTTGAAGTTGATTGTTAATGGTGAAATGTTGAGAGAGAACATGAGAGAGAGAGGGACGGCAAAGTTGGGATAGAAGAAGACTAATTTTTTCTTTTTAATATTGTCTCATTTTAATGATAAATATCCTCAATTTTTCACAATTTAAAATTATAATTTTAATTAAGTCATGCTTGCATCATTGATGATGTCATAATCAACTTAATTTCTGAATTTTTCTTTTCATTTTTCTTTTCTTCCATACACCTCTTCTCTTTTAGTTTATTTTTCATAATTTTAATTTCTTACATTTCAATGGAAATTTAGTCCAAGAGTCATCTCTAAGGGTGAATTGACCAAATTGCCCCTTATCGATCTGATCAGTTTTTCCAATAGCACTAGGTCACTTCCTGAACTCTGATTCAATTATTTGAACTGGTTCTCTATTCTTTTCTGTGGTTTTCACATTACCATTAGCTTCGTAATTATCCCTAGGACTGGGATGTCATAGGGTCTCACACAAAATTAGGGTAGCAACTGAGCTCGCAATCACTTCCCAGTTCGGTTACCCATTGCTAGGACCTCGGCTCATTTAACCGATAATGCTTTGTTTTCCTTATTTCCATTTCACATTCATATAATTTCTATTAATTTTTATTTATGGCTTTTCTAGATGACACATATATAGTTCTAGACATTCTGACTGTCCGGACAGACACTAGTCACCAGAACAGTAGAATGTATAGACTACTTAGTATAGGGGTGTTACAATTCTCCTCCCCTTAAATAAATTTCATCTCGAAATTTCACCTGGTATTAATCTCTAAATAGTTGTGGGCGTTGCCTTCTCATGTCCTCCTCGGGCTCCCAAGTAGCCTCTTGGCCTGAATGATGGTTCCACAGGACCTTAACTAATGGTATCTGCTTGTTTCTCAGCTGCTTCACCTCATGTGCCAGAATCTCTATGGGCTCTTCCTCATAAGTGAGGTCTGAATTCACCTCAATTTCTTCTACTGGTAGAACATGAGAGGGGTCTAATCTGCACCTCCTCAACATAGACACATGGAAGACGTTATGAATCCTTTCTAGCTCTAGAGGTAGTGCTAATCTATATGCTAAAGGACCCACTCTTTCCAGAACCTCATATGGCCCGATAAAGCGAGGACTCAGTTTTCCCTTTCTGCCAAACCTCATAATTTTCTTTCAAGGGAAAACCTTGAGGAATACCTTATCACCCATTGCATATTCAATATCTTTTCTTTTCAAATCAATGCAGGACTTCTGACGGTCTGATGCAGCCTTGAGTCTATCTCTGATAAGTTTAACCTTTTTCTTTATTTGTTGAACAATTTCAGGGCCAATCAGTTTGCTTTCACCCTCTTCATCCCAACACAAAAGGAGTTCTGCACTTTCTGCCATACAAAGCTTCATATGGAGGCATCCCAATGCTTGATTGATAGCTATTATTATAAGCAAATTCAATCAAAGGCAAGTGTGTGTCCCAACTACCTTCAAATTCAATTACACAAGCTTGTAGCATATCCTTCAAAATCTGAATTACCCTCTCAGACTGGCCGTCTGTTTGTGGATGGAATGCAGTATTAAAGTTCAATCTAGTTCCTAGGGCTTTTTGCAAACTACCCCAGAATCTAGAAGTGAACCTTGGATCTTTGTCTGACACAATCGATACCGGCACTCCATGAAGTCTCATTATCTCATCAATGTACAATTTAGCTATTTTGTCTAGGCTATAGTCCATCTTCACTGGTAGAAAGTGAGCAAACTTGGTCAATCTATCCATAATGACCTATATTGCATCGTGGTTCTTCTGTGTTCTAGGAAGTCCCATTACAAAATCCATCGTGATCCTTTCCTATTTCCACTTAGGAACTGGCAATGGCTGTAGCAAACCAGCTGGCACTTGGTGTTCTGCCTTCACTTGTTGACAAGTCGGGCATTTAGATACATAATCAGCTATGTCCTTCTTCATACCCATCCACCAATAGTGCTCTTTTACCGTTCTGTACATTTTAGTTCTACCAGGGTGCATAGCAAAAGGAGAGTTGTGTGCTTCCTGCATAATGATTTGCCTCAATTCCACATCATTTGGAATGCACATTCTGCCCTGGTGTAATAATAAGCCATCATCATTCATTAAAAATCCAGGTTTTTTTCCATCCCGACCTTCTTCCATCAATTTCTGATATTTTTCATCATTTAGTGCTACCTTTTTTATCTGATCTATCAAAATCGGTTTCACTTGCTAGGTAGCTATCATCTGTCCCTCATCATCTATCTCTAGATAAGCATGCAATACCCTCAACTCATGTATCATAGACAAAGGAGAAACCCTTAAACTAGCCATAGTCTCACGACGTAAGGCATCAGCTACACATTTGCCTTTTAGTCCTTTATCAGTTCTAACCACCTCCTTTGTCTCAAATTCAACTCCTTTTGCGTGCCCAGATATTTCAAGCTCTTGTGATCTATGTAGATGTAACACTTCTCCCCATACAAATAGTATCTCCAGATTTTCAGAGCAAATACTATGGCAGCAAGCTTCAAATCATGTGTAAGGTAGTTTCTCTCATGTGGTTTCAGCTGATGTGATGTATAAGCAATGACATTTTGGTCTTGCATTAGTACACAGCCTAGCCCATTGTGAGAAGCATCATTGTATACAGTGTACTCTTTACTCGGAGTAAGTAAAGTCAGGACTGGAGCTTCAGTCAAACATCTCTTTAACTCATCAAAACTCTGCTAGCATTTATCAGTTCACTGAAATTTTACATCTTTCCGAAGCAGCTTGGTCAGTGGAGATGCTAACATAGAAAACCCTTTTACAAAATGGTGGTAGTAACTTAACCAGTTAAACCCAGAAAACCGTGAACTTCTGTGACATTTCTGGGTGGCTTCTAATTAAGGATAGCTTCTACCTTGTTGGGATCTACCTTAATGCCTTCAGCTGATACAATGTGCCCCAAGAAAGAAATTTCCTTCAGTCAAAATTCATACTTCGATAGCTTGGCATACAGCTGTTTCTCCCTTAGGGTCTATAGCACATTCCTCAGGTGCCTATCTTGCTCCTCTGCATTCTTTGAATACACCAAGATATCGTCAATAAATACCATAACAAACTGATCTAGATATGGCCTGAAGTTAGTGTTCATTAGGTCCATAAAAGTAGCTGGAGCATTGGTTAACCTAAATGGCATAACCAGAAACTCATAGTGGCCATATCGAGTTCCGAAGGTAGTTTTAGGAATGCTCTGCTCTTGCACCTTCAACTGATAATACCCCGATCTCAAGTCAATTTTGGAGAACACAGCTGCACCCTTCAACTGATCAAACAAATCATTTATGCGGGGCAACGGATATCTATTCTTTATGGTCACCTTATTCAACTGTCTACAGTCGATACACAGATGGAGAGTACCATCTTTCTTCTTAACAAACAATACTGGCGCTCCCCAAGGTGATACACTGGGGCGAATGAAGTCCTTATCAAGCAATTCTTGCAACTGCACCTTCAACTCCCTCAACTCAGTAGGTGCCATTCTATAAGGTGTAATGGAGATTGGGTCCACACTAGGCACAACTTTTATTTCAAACTGCATTGCTCTTTTCGGAGGTAACCCTAGCAATTTTTCAGGAAACACATCTGGAAAGTCACATACTGTAGGGATACTTTTCAATACTTGGTTCCCCACTTGGGTGTCTCTCACATGAGCCAAATAAGATTGACACCCCTTCCAGATCATTTTTCTAGTAAGTGCAGCTGAAATAAGGTTTGATGGTAGTAACTACCTCTCCCCATGTATTACTACATCACCATACTAAGGGAGACCAAAAGTGACTATCTTCAATCTACAGTCAATCATTGTATGATACCTAGCTAACCAATCCATACCCAAGATGATATCATAATCTCTGAAGGGCATTTCAATCAAATCAGATAGGAAAGTGTGTCCTTGGATCACCAAAGGACAATCCTTATACATTCTGTTAACCCTAACCTCTTGTCCTAACGGACTAGTTACTAGCACCTCAAAATCCATTTTCACATAAGGAACAATAATAAAACAAGTGATGCTGGCACTAATATAAGAGTGAGTAGACCCAGGATCAAATAGCACATGTATATCTTGTTCAAAGATAGAGAATGTATCAGCTACAATATCAAATGTCTCTGCCTCTTCCCTCTGTCGCATAGTGCATACTCTAGCAGGTGCGGCACTTGGCTCTGGCTGATTTATTGTACTCTGGCTACCGAGTGTACTACCCGTACCTCTGCCTCTACCTTTGCCAATTGATGGTGAACTTCTGTGGGTAGAAACTTGGGCTGATCCCTCTGAAGTAGCAGGTGGTCCAGAACGGTGTGCACTCGTATAATCCTTAGCAAAATGACTAGTGCCGCCACAGTTATAACATGCCTCTGTGGCTTTGTAGCATATTCCACCGTGCACCTTTCCACAGGTTTCACAAGTGCGGACTGACAATGTCTCTCTAGATGTCTATTGGGTAGACCTAGGTGGCCTCTGTCCTGAGGATCTACCTCTACCAGACTTACGAGATCTGGATCCTTTAAAATTTTTCCTCTTTCCTGATCCACTACCCGAAGCTTAACCCAAAGTCTTTTCACTCTTCTCTTTCTCCTCTGACCCCTTTTTAGGTGTGCCTTCTAATTCAATTCTTTCTAGCTCCAGTGCTTGTGAAATCAGTTCTAAAAAGTTCTGGTGTTTGAACCCCACCACTTGCAGTCTAAAACTTAGTCTTAACCCGATTTTAAATTTTTGCATCGATCTCTGCTGGTGGTAAGTAGGCTTTCAGCATAGTGACTCAGTCTAGAAAAGTCCCTCTCATATTCTCCTACTGTTCTATCCCCTTGCTTCAAATTCAGGAATTCTTGTAGATTCATGTCAACGTATGTATCAGGGACCCATTTTTGTCTAAACTCTCTTAGAAAATTTGACCATGTTAGAACTGGGGGCTCCACTAGACTGTGTGGGATAGTCTTCCACCACTCATTCGCATCCCCTTGCAGCAGAGAAACCGAGTATTTAAACTTTAGTTCTTCTGTGCAATGAAGTTTTTTAAATACTCTTTCCATCCTTTCAATCCACTGCTCTGCTTCCAAAGGGTCCACAGTACCCTTAAACTCAGTAGCCCCATATTTGGTCAGTTTATCATATTGCTTGGCTGGAGGCTGTGGTTGTACTGCTGGTGCTTGAATTGGGGGTTGTGCTGGCATATTTCCAGCCATTTATTGGAATAAAGTAGCCATCTGTTGAGCAAACTGACCAGAAAACTGCAGCATAGGTGGAGCTGGTGTAGCTAACCCACTAATATTCTGAAGAGCTAGGGCTTCTCCTTATGCCTCAGCTTCAACTGATTGCTCAATTGAGCGATCTCCTTCTTCCATTTCAATTTACAAGAATTCTACTCCTTGACAACCAACACAAGAAGAATTATCTTCATTAGTTCATATTCATGATGTAAATGCATCATATGTATCAATTAAGAACACTTGAGTAGTTGCACTAATCAAGAAAATGTTTCAAGTTCATGGTTCAAAACTCATTTCAAAACATTGCTCTGATACCACTAACACATGTCATACCTTACTCCTCTGTAAGGCAAAACATGATCCTGTAGTATACCTGATGAATTACCGAACTTCTCCTACCGATAACCCATTAAATATACTACAAGAGATTTTAAATAAATTTCCATTCATTTTAAAGTGTAAAGTAATGTTGAATAATTACTAAAAAGCCTTTAATTGAAGTTTACGTCATGAATTTAAATTTTGATTTATTTGGAATTTCAAAAATTTTACAGAAATTTTGGCAGAATGCTGGCTAGAAATTGAGAAAACAGATCTTCCAAACCTGTTAAAAACACTTCCAACATGTACAATATCCACAACTCCATTTAATCTCAACACAATCCCATGCAAATCAATACAATTTTTAGCAATCTCAATATCATTTAATTCAGTGCAATTCATATATAAAATTTTCAATTCCAGAAAAGAGGACAAAATATTAATATTACAATTTTAATTGTATAACTGCTCAACTAGTTCTATAGATACATATGGACAATAATTTACATAAAAAAAAATTTATAAGGGTATAAAATATTATACCCATACAAGATCCAAAAGTTTCTTGAACTACAGTTAGAAGTAGCTCATTCTGCTGCTTTATCCTTCTCCCTATCTGCGACAGCAAGAAAAGTCATCACTGAGTAATTTACTCAGCGGTGCATAACAATAAATTCCAAAAATCACTAAAAATGAAACCATTCATTGGTAAACAGAAATTTAAAAATTCTTGTAATCATAGTTCACAAAGCTAATATTAATATTTTTAACAACAATTTATCAAAATAAATTATAAACAATAGTGTCGCCAATAATTACATAACTTAGGTTATGACACAAAATTTCACGATTAATGCTGTGTTGTACACCATGACAAAGTAATCTATAACCTCACTAATCGAAATTAATGAGGGAGGTGGCTAGCTAGCTATATGAGTACTCTTCCGATCTCAACATCAAACTGGTAAGCCAGAGAGGGAGGAACATAATCAATCTCAACTCCATAATGGAGGAGGAACACAACAGATTTGCAATGCCAAGTGTGAATTCAAAATCCAATGCAAACCATTTCATTCAAACAATTTAATTTCAACACTAGTCATGTATCATTCAAAATTTTCACTTATAATTTAAGCAACACAATATTTCTCAAATAAATTTCTCAAAGCCATAAAAATCATAAATTGTTCACAACACACTCATCCAAATAAATTTTCTAGTAGAGACAAAGAATATAAAAATTGTTATGCACAAACCTCTTTTGTTTGCCTTAACTCAATCTACTCTACCTCATTCCTTGGAAGGCTCCTTTCCCACTGAAACACATAATTAAATTGTTTCAATACCCATTCAACTCATTTCTAAATAATTAATCCAACAATTGAATTTTTCATACTCAAGTTACTTATAAAGTCATAAAAGGTTGGGTTATTTGTATTTGATGATAGTGTAGTTACTATTCACATTATTATTCATGTAAATTTTTGACTTTTTCATAATTAATAAGTATACAATTTCTAAACACATGGTCCTACTACACTTTGGGTCATAATTTTGTTGGCATTAGTTGCTAATTATAATTCAAGGCTCATTAGAAGTTATTTCAAAATTTCAGATTTGGTCTTATGTTTACTATTTCATTGGACCATTCAACAGTAAAAATTTGGCTAAACTTTCCTCATCAAAGTTGTTCCTTAATGTGTCTAATTTAATTCCCTTTTTGAATTACTCCAATTGGAGTTTTGTAACTCAAGTTATGGTATTTTTACCATAACTGGCAGGATTGGTAATTGTCCAGAATTTCTGGGAAAATTTGGCTCTGGCAGTTTTGATGACCTAATTTTGGTTATCAATTTGACTAGGTTATGGTTAGAATTTGGGTTTCTGTTCTCTATAAAAGTTGTTCTACTATGTGTAAGCTTTCCAATGGTTTAAAAATTAGGTCATATGGACCTCTCTATACAAAGCTATGACCATTTGAACATATACTGTTCATTTAGTCAATTCTGCCTAGAATCAGTGCACCAATTCCAGATTCAACCAAATTTTAGACTAACTTATGGTTAGTTTTTGGGCAAGGTTTCTTCATAAAAAAATGTAGAATTATGACCCTAATTTCATCTCAAATTGGCCTCACACCAATTGGAGCAACACAATTCAACTTATGGCCCTTTAACCTAGCTGGACTCATTAGTTTCAGAATTCAACAATTCCATAACCACAACTTATCTTAATTCCATTCCTCAATTCCCAATTCAAAACACACTAAATGACCAAAATTGAGCATTATGCACATCAATTGGTCAATAATTCTCAAAAATCCCCAAATTCCTCCAAAACCCTAATCACTATGAACCTTAATTTTCCAATTGCCACAATTCATGCAATTGAAGTATTCTAATCATATCTACTTACTCATTTAAGCTTGAATACACATTTAGTTCCATAAATTTCCATCAAACCCTAGCCCCATCAAGCTGACCGAATTTTATGGCTTGAGTCTATGCTTGAATTTTTTTCAATTCTTAAGTTAATTTCTACTTGCTTAACCTCATTTTCACAAGTATAAACTAACTTAAGTGAAGAGAGAGAGAGACTTACCTCTATATGGAGCTTTTCAATCTTCTTAATCTCCACTTATTTCTTGAAATCCTCTCTTCAATTCTTCTTACCAAAGTCTAATTAAGGGTTTTTAGTGGAGAGACTATAAAAATTAGGGTTAAATTTGGGAGTTTGGAAGCTTGAAGTTGATTGTTAATGGTGAAATGTTGAGAGAGAACATGAGAGAGAGAGGGATGGCAAAGTTGGGATAGAAGAAGACTAATTTTTTTCTTTTTAATTTTGTCTCATTTTAATGATAATTATCCTCAATTTTTCACAATTTAAAATTATAATTTTAATTAAGTCATGTTTGCATAATTGATGATGTCATAATCAACTTAATTTTTGAATTTTTCTTTTCCTTTTTCTTTTCTTCCATACACCTCTTCTCTTTTAATTTATTTTTCATAATTTTAATTTCTTACATTTCAATGGACATTTAGGCCAAGTGTCACCTCTAAGGGTGAATTGACCAAATTGCCCCTTATCGGTCTGATCAGTTTTTCTAATAGTACTAGGCTACTTCCTAAACTCTCATTCAATAATTTGAACTGGTTCTCTATTCTTTTCTGTGGTTTTCACATTACCATTAGCTTTGCAATTATCCCTAAGCCTGGAGTGTCATAGGGTCTCACAAGAAATTAGGGTAGCAACTGAGCTCGCAGTCACTTCTCGATTCGGTCACCCATCGCTGGGACCTCAGCTTATTTAACCGATAATGCTTTATTTTCCTTACTTCCATTTCACATTCATATAATTTCTCTTAATTTTTATTTACGGATTTTTTAGATGACACAGATATAGTTCTAGACATCCTGACTATCTGGACAGATACTAGTCACCGAAATAGTAAAATGTATAGACTACTTAGTATAGGGGTGTTACAGTCGCCCTCAGTTTATCATTGTTCTCGGAGTTCCGATCTAAAGGTCAGATGCAAAAAAGTGGCTGGAAAACTAAAAAAATATCCATTTTTCTCTCTCCTTATTTTGCATGATTCTGGCAGCCACCGATAGTGAGGCTACTTAAAAAATGAAGCTGAGCTCTTGAGGGATCGGCTAGAGCTGAGGTGGTCACCGGTCACAAGCCAGAATGGCCAAATTTTGGCCGGATGTTTTCTCTCTCTCTCCTCTCTCTCTCTCTCTCTCTCTCTCTCTCTCTTTGTTGCCTACTGTTGGCTAGATTCTGGACCCCCACTGCCACTGGTGATATCACCGGTCAATGCAGGAGTCACTGGCTGACGTAAGGAGGCAGTTGCTGAAAAAGAAAAAGAAGAAAAGGGAAGAAAAGGGTGGGGAAAGGAGAGAGAACTGGGGGGGGGGGGGTGTGTTTCCATTTTTAATTGTTTTTTTTTTTAAAGGGTCAAATTCTGCACTAGTCTTTTCAACCTTTATATATATATATATATAATACTTTTAATTTTTTTAAAATAAATATATTATTTTATTAAAATATTTTATTTTTTTCCTTCTTTACGTCCCATCAGTGTACCCTTTTTTTTTAACCTTTGAATAAAAATTACATTTAGGTCCTTCAACTTTTAAAATTTTCTTACTAAGTCCAAAATTCTCTTCAACTAAGTCCAAATCTAATTTATCACATTTAAAAAATTAAATTTAACTAAAACTTTAATAAAAATAATAGTAATAATATATTGTGAAGTTGTAAATTAATTAAAATAATATTAAAGTAATATTAAATTATTATTAAAATTTATAAATCTTATATTTTAAAAAAATTTAGGTTATTAAAATCTTCCCCCCTTAAGAACATTCATCACCAAATGTTCAAACAAACGGGAAAAGAAAAAGAAGATGATTACAACAAATGTGATCACCAGTTTGTTGGATTATCCATGCGCTATTGAACGTATTTCTTCTGTTCTTAGACTCTGGTATAGGGTCCTAGCTATCATCATTCTTTCCTAGAGAAACTCTTACCTCTTAACTATTCATTGACCATTTTTCTGACATCTTAAGTACTCACTATACCTCCACTACGCTTGACTTGATATCTCATAACTTCAATCAATTTGGTGCTTACCTCTCTTTCATTGCACCCCAACATGTCTTTTAGTGACTTCAGTCTCCATTCCTTTATTTCAACAATCTCTACTTCCTAAAGACATGACTTATGTTCCTTATCCTATGGTATCCTATGAGATGTTTTTCCTGTAGGACCTATCATAGGCATCTTGCTTGAAATCTTTACTTGTCCTATGACTCCAATGGTTAACACCTGTGCATCTTCTCTCTCCCATGATATTTCTAATTTCTAATCTACTTTATGTCATTATTAAGGTCCTTAGACCAATTCTAGTCCATCTTTTGTAACTAGTCATGTAGAGCTCCATCCAAGTGTTGAACATCCATATTCTATATACCAATATTAGAAAGTGGACTGTGTCTGTTCTTTGACCTAACAAAAGTCTATGTATTCCCAAGCCACCCAGTCAATGCAAATTATCATATCCTACTCCTTTTCTAAAAAGAGAGTTTCTTGACTTCTGCTTAAAACTTCTTACTATCTGACATGCTTCTTGGCACATTGGTACTTAAATTGAGGCTTAATTATTCTTTTAATCTATTATCTCACCATAACTTGTTTTAAACATCTCTTAATGTGTCCTTAGCACACTTATTCCTTTTTATTCTCATCATTGTAACCAATGCTACTAAGCTTTTCTCATGTCCTTTGTATCTTATCCATTTCTTTTTTTTTTTTCCTGCTTCTGCTACTATTGACATCTTTTCAACCTACTGTACTTATTCTTTAACCTTTGTCCTCTCTCACCCTTAGACCTTTTTCCTTCAAGGATGTCCATCTCATCCTCAACTTTAACCTTCTTTTTATTTCTTAGTCCTATCTTAATTACTAGTTTCATTACTTTCAGAATTGTAACCTTACGATTGGCTCCTACCAGCACATCCTTCACATTATGTAACACTTGTAATTGATCATGGAAATTCTTTTTATATCTCCTTTCCCAACTTGACCATAAGAATGTTATTATTCCCTACCACCCTTGTAGGAAATTGCTCATCATGGTTAGATATGAGCCCTTGAAACTATAAGTTTCACCTAAACTAACATAATTGTGGGAAATGTGTGCTATGCTATAATCCTATACAAGATACTTCATGTGTTCATTCCCCTTAATATAACCATATATACTACCCGCAACTCTCCAAACTTTAGCATTAAATTTGCTCATTAGCTATAATTTCCTCCACTTAAACTCATCCATACATAGTATTTCCTCCAGCTTATAGTTCAGAAGGGTTGCAACATGACCCTAAATGTCCTTCCATCCTTGACATTAGGTATGCATTTACCATCATTTTTGCCTCAGGAGATTGGGTACGTACTAGTGCCCCTCAAATTCTTAATTAATTGGGTTACCTTGACAGAACCTCCCTTCCTGCTCTATTTCCTAATGTCGTTCTGTCACTTATTTTTATTCATGTTTCCTTATAAAGTGACCCTATTGGTCATAATGAAAATGCTTATCTAATCCGTGATTGCAGATCATTTAACTGCTATTTCACCATCTCTACTCATGACCAGCCTATGTGCCATTTTCCACCATCCCTTTTTGCTCGTCATACCTATTTGAACCATTAGGTTTACTTTTATTAACTTACTACTTATCGATTCACTCCTTTGCCTGATAAGACAATTTAAGACACCATTGTTCCTCCTATACCTTTTGCTTACTCTGGTTACATTCATCAACTAACTTTCCTCATACTATTAGAAGTTTAAATGAGTCTTATCCCATTACTACCTACTCTATCTTGGGAACGGGAATAGATAGAGTTTGATCTATATTCTGTAACTCTAAACTCTATGTTTTGGCTTTTGACATTGCCTAAACTATGACTTACTCTAAGTCCTACACTTCTAGGTTTTATACCTTAACAAATGTTATCCTTACTTTTCTGTTTACCTCGTTTACCCTTACTAGAACCGCATTTTACCTCCTTTGTATCTTAACTGTAGCCTTCCTAATCTTATCCTAATTTGGGCCTTTCAATTTCTTCTTTAGCCAACTCCTTTATCTTACCCAAATCAAACTTTGACTATTTTATTCTGTAGTTTTGCTCTCTTTCTTGACTTGACTGTCATGTCATAAACTTATATCCCTTCACTGTCTCTATCAAGTTATCAACACCTTGATGTTGCTTAGAATTGGTCCTCTAACCACTCTGATTAGCACTTCTACTACCATTCGAATTTCTTTCCTGTTACATCTGAAACCAACTATCTAAATTTTCATTTCTACATTTCTTTTTATCTACTATTATTTTATGACTTATTTTTGCTGACTTGTAGTCATTGTCTTTTCCTTTACTTAACTACAACTATCCTCTAATACCTTAAGGAGGGAATTTACAGGATCTTCTTTTTCCTTTGCTGCTCAAAAGCTCTGCATCCATCATGATTTGATCCCTTATGATCCTTACAACGAAAATTGGATTCTCCCTAAGGAGGTACCTAAACCAACTATTTCCTATCACACTACAGTCCCATTTAGGACATCATTCCACAGATCATTATATTAGTGATACTCTTTTATTCCTCCAAAGAAAAGTTACCATACTTTGTAGCATAATTGATTGCAAAAGAGGTACTACATCTATCGCATTACCACAACTATATAAGGCTTTCTACTCTCTTTTTATGTTGTAAACTTTTCTAGAATGCCATTTCATAGGCTACAAATATTATTCATAACCTCCAGTCTCCTTTAGGGAGTAGAGCCGTACTTACGCTCCACTGTCACACAAAGGATGTGCTACCTTCATTAAACTTTAGGCAATACGTCCACCATAATGCGAACATTACCAATGATCTCATACTGGAGACTAGATGATCCCATCATCATTACACTGTAATCATACTAAAAACCTCTAGTCTCATGCCACTTATGCTATAGCTCTGCACTTAAGTTAGGATAACTGAGTCATTAAATCTAGTTATCACCCAACTGTGATCTTCGATGTTCTAACTCAAGGGTTTTAAACCCCTAACTAGGAGTTTCCAACTCCTTTGCAGAAATAAAACTCTGTTCTGGCGTAACTATACTAAAACAGAGGCTGTCTATAATAATCTCATTATGGTGTGCCACAGAGATGCACACAGCTCTATACAATAATCCCATGTCAGTACTGTAATCTGTAGCTTATAGTACAAACATGGAGAAGATTGCATAGCTACTATGATACATCCCAACAGACTAAGTTTCCTAATCTCTTATCCCTCTTGAACCCATTGATAACATAAACTTATTCTGACTAGGCTATCCACTGATAACTGCCAACAGTGGTACCCTCACTCCCATCTAAGGCAGCTATAATGTCAAAAATATCTTTATGTCCTCATGCCTTGCACTAGAAAGGCACACTATTTAGCGCCACTATGATGGAAACACAACATTACTTTGGAATACGTATCCCCATGGTAGACTTTAACACGTCTGCTAACTCTACTTCACATCTCTACGTACTTTGCAAAAACTAAAACGCTAACTGAAGCACTCTTATATTACTTGAAAGATAACGCAAAATCTAGAAACAAGGAATTATAGAAGAGAACAAAATAGGAACCTATACTCCGCATGTGACCTCCGAACAAGACCCTTTTTAAATCCCTAGACTTGCACTTCCCATGAATTTGGAGTTTTGACTCTGATACCAACTTTCATTGTCTATGGTGGCAAAAGAGTGTACCTATCAGAGCACTTACAAGCGTTATGTATCACCGTCCCTGCAAGCCCCTGGGCGGAGAGCCACGCTTCGCCATAGTTCACCCATGAGAGTTCTCAAGAATCATAGGCGTTACGTATTGCTGTCCCTACTTTGCTCTAATACTAACTTTGTCATGACCCAATCTCATGGGTCGGACCGACATTGGGATCTGGGCTAGCATAAAGCCCTCGAGGCTCATATTAAGCCTTACTGTTTCCAAATCCATAACCAGAGCTAAAAACTGAGGCCCAAAATGCAACTAAAATAAAATAAAATAAATTATTATATCTTTATTTGGGCTAACCCAACCCGATAACCATAAGAAATTAAAGCTAGGGGAGCCCAGCTCAATCCTGATGCCGTCATTTACAAACTATTTAACTATCACAAAATTTTTCATTTACTACTACCCAAAACTAAAATTAACACAGTACCTGACAAGTTTAATACTACTGCCAACACATGCTGAGTTCTAGATTATAATTTTGGAAAATAATAATACAAATACATAACTGCCAATAAACCTGCGAAGAAGGAAACAGGTTGTTCTGAAAAAAACTCCTCCTGTAGCCTGAAAAAATAGGGTGAATAGGAGTAAGCATTCGACTTATAGAGTAAGATATTTATTTTAGATACAATTTCTATAACTATCTAAGTCTAGTGCATCCTTAAGAATGAAATGCAACATTTTCAGACAATTCAAATAAGTTAAGTCATAATCACACCACAGGCAATCTGGAGCACTCACATACCTGTGTGTCAAATTTATACTCACACACACACACACACACACACACACACACACACACACACACATATATATATATGGGAGCTGATCCCCTAGACAGCTCTCTTAGTTCTAACCTCTACCAATGAGATCAACTAAAAGCCAGACTTTCTCTTAATATCTAAATGCGGAGGCCAGCGAGATTAACTTGAGCCTTGCCTATCTTGACTTATCCATAATAAGGATCGGGTCCCAGCGAGTCAAGCTCTAACCACGTCTACTCGTCCCACCCATATCCATATACACATCACACACACCAAACTCACGCACATAGCTCCAAATTGCGATAAAGCAACATATATAACAAGTCATCAATTACATATGTAACACAGGGCGTGCCTAATAATTAACTATATATATATATATATATATATATATATATATATATATATATATATATCTGCATAAATATACATATATATATTCATAACGGACCGGCTCTGCCGCCTATTGAATATATACATGTATATTCATATTTAATTTACAAATTTAATTTTCATTTCTGAAGATTTCTTTTTCTTGTGCACTTTGTTTATTTCTTTAATTATTTATATATTGCTTAAGATATATATATATATATATATATATATATATATATATATATATATTTATTTATTTATTTATTTATTTATAAGTAATGTATGAGCATACCTTGAATATATAATAATATTAAAATTAAAAATAAAATCAATATCTACTCACTACTTAATCGACGACTATTGCAGTGGCTGGGTGGGAGGATGACTGACCCTGATTACTTAAACAATTATATTATAAACTTATTAGTATTAGTTCAAAACAAAAGTTTTAAAGAGGCAAAAGACGGCCTAATTCATGCCGAAAGTCCGGCAGAATCTCCCATATACCTAGGACCTACCCAATCTACAAAGTAGTTTAAATAACACTTCTAAAATCACAAATCTCACATCCAAATCTCATCAACATTTTTGCCCCTAAAATTGATGTTCTACAAAAATCATTCAAACGAGCTTTAAAAATTCTAAAATCTTGTTCCCCGATCTTTAATAAGGTTATAAGATTATTACAAAATGAACTATAATTTTCTAATCACCCATGAATATTTTATGAATTTTTATTCGAAACCTAATACTAGGTAATTAAAGAAATTTAGGGTTTGGGTTTACCTATGCTAATTCCGATGCTTAGAATGCATCTAGGGAGTCTGAAATGCTAGGATCGACTATAATATTGGCCACGCTCTGGGACGAGCCACCGGATCTGATCGAAAATGCTGTCCCAACACTGGTGAGCTATCATTAATCCGATCTCACCTAAATTAAGCCCAAAAATTATTAATAATTATCATAAAATTATTTTTAATTCTTCAAAATTAAAAAAGTTCAAAAATCTCGCCCAGCGATCTGGACCGTCCGATGATCGCTTTTTTCAAACAGCATCTGATCAAAGCGAGGCCGATCCCACCTTGAAGGTTTCATCGCCCTGAGTCCATTGGTGGTCTCGAATTTCCGATCCAATGGTCCAATCACTGGAAAAGTGGCCAAAAAGCTTTAAAAATACTCATTTTTCTCTCTCCTTACTTTGTGTGATTCTGGCGACTGCCGATGGTGAGGCTAGTTAGAAAATGAAGCTAGGCTCTTGAGGGGTCGTCTAGAGCAAATGGGGTCGTCGGTCACAGGCTGGAAAGGCCAAAATTTGGCCTAACATTTTCTCTCTCTTTCTTCTTCTCTCTCTCTGTCTGTCTCTTTCTGTCGCCTACTGCTAGCCGGATTCTAGACCCCCATTATCGCTGGTGATGTCATTGGTCAATGTAGGAGTCACTAGCTAATGTGAGGAGGCAGTCGACGAAAAGAAAAAGAAGAAAAGGGAAGAAAGGGGTGGGGAGAGGAGAGAGAACCGAAGGGGGGGGGAGGGTGTTTCTGTTTTCAAGTTTTTTTTTTTTTTAAAGGGTCAAATTCTGCCATTACAGTGCAGTGGTCTTTACAACCCTTATATATATATATATATATATATATATATATATATATATATATATATATATATATATATATATATATATATATATACTTTTAATTCTTTTAAAACAAATATATTATTTTATTAAAATAGTTTTTCCCTTCTCTACTGGACATCCCATTAGTGTAACCTCTTTTTTTAACCTTTTAATAAAAATTGCATTTAGGTCCTTCAATTTTCAAAATTTTCTAACTAAGTCCAAAATTCTCTTCAACTAAGTCCAAATCTAATTTATCACATTTAAAAAAAATTAAATTTAACTAAAACCTTAATAAAAATAATAGTAATAATATATTATGAAGTTGTAAATTAATTAAAATAATATTAAAGCAATATTAAATTATTATTAAAATTTGTTAATCTTATATTTTAAAAAAAATTCAGGTTATTACACCAATATTACAAACATTAATTTTCTATATTTTTGAGTGCCCTAGACGTGTCTCAAGTAACAAAATTCATGCAGGGAAACCTAAACTCCATGTTTATATCTTGGCATAGTAAGCTAGGTTTCTATTGGTGCTTAAATTGTGCAATTGGGTGAACATAAATTGTGCAATTGGGTGAACATAATTTGGTAATCTAAATTGGGACACTAAGATAACAATATTACGGACCTAAGGAATGCTAAATGTATTAGTTAAGTTAAAATGAATATTTTTGGACATTAGAGGAATTATGCACTGAGTTGGGATTGTGGGATGGAAAGTTAGTGGGTTGATCTGGCAGGCCTTAGATAGACATTGTGAGGAGTTTTATGGGCGCATAAGGCCATTTGTGTGTTGCTTGAATATAGAATTGCATTTTCTTACTAAAGGTTAGGTCCTCTATATAAAGAAAAATTTGTCAGATTTTTGACACGACTTTAAGACATCTTATTTTTGCTATTAAGTTTATGGTCTATTCTTGGTGTTTGCTTCATGTATATGTGTTTAGATGATCCAAGTAGATCTTTTTTCTTAGCCAAATCAAGGAGTTTGCTAAGTCTACGATATATGAGTTTGATATTGGTTATGCTTATAATTTCAACAGCATGTTATATGTTGTCATTCTCATAGCTATATATATATATATATATATATATATATATATATATATATATATATATATATAAAGCATAGGTAATTTATTAAGTCGAGCTCTCTAACTAGGATTGGATTTGAGAGATTGTGGATTGAGATGTGCTTTCCGATGAAGACTTTAGACATGTTGGCTTATATAGGGGATCAATTCCCATATTTGTTAGGGTGTACATGGTTCTCGAAGATCCTGAACTGCACCAAATCGAACTTAATTTGATGATTTACTTTAGGATCCCGAAAGAGTGAGCGTGTCCAGGGATTGACCCTTCAAGATCTCACATTGGTTGTGGAGTACGTATGCGTAGCGCTTATATGAGATGAGAGATTTTGGTAAAATTACTATAATTTTATCAAGAAGCCAAGTCCTGTCCCTAAGCTCTATGTGTATGCATTCTATATTGACGAACATATATATATATATATATGAAAGTTGAAATTTAAGAAATGATTTACAAGTCACCTAACTTAATAAGGATACTTAAAAACTGTCACATGGAATATTAAAGCATACCAAAATTGTATTACCCAACTTGCTATGTGATATATTAAAAAATTAAAATTAATATAATTTAAAAAACAATAAAAATAATCTATTAACCAACTTATTTTAAAATTTAACATTTCTTTTATCAAATATAAAATTACATCAGTTGCTATTAAAAAATTTATTTATTAACACTTGAAATCGAATTTATTGTTTATTTTGAATGCTAGGTATAGAGATTATTAAAATCTCCATATTTTTAACTTATCAAAATTTCAATTAGAAAAACAAAATAAAAATCTCTAAAAAAAGGTAAGAGAAGAAAAAAAATGAAGATTACAAATTAGGAAATGATTAAGAGTTTTAACGTTTTTTTATTGTTATTTCTTAAATGTTAGCATAATGTTTGAGAAAATATATTTGAGCATACTCATTATTATATTTACCATCACGTACATATTTTTTTTAAGTCAATTACAATTCTTTTTTTTTTTAATTGATGAAGAATGATTTTAAAAAATAATTAATAATCAATTAAAAATAAAAATTTAATTTAATTCTAATAGGCATATAATTATTTAAAATTGTAATATAAATTTCAATTGCATCTAATATCATTACTTGAATTTTATCTTTAACAAAATTTTATAAAATGATTTTAAAATATAAAAATAAATATTAAATTGCATTCTCTGTGAAATACTAGAACAAAATAATTATTTTATTCTTAAAAAAATTAGCTTATATAGATTTTTAAAGTTAAAAGAAAAAAAAAATTGTTGTACTCAAACGGCATGAAATCGCCTTCTTGCTATGCGTTTTCTTGTATTTGTGATTATGGCGATATTGGCGATGTCACCTTAATCGTGACTCACTGCAAAAGAGTTTTAATCATGAAGGCAGTATCATCGCTGACGCTATTATCACAGAAAGAGGACAAAAGTGGTGATTGGATGATAGTTTTGGACTCACTTGCTAAATAATTGTATCTTTTACCATTTCCTTTCACCTTTCTTTTTATTTTATTACAAATTAACATTAAAATAAATTTTCTAAATAAAATAATAAGATGCAAACATTATGTTACAACTAACGTTTGGAATAACATAAAATTATTAAATGAAATGAATTTTTATAAAATTATATCACTTTTAATATTGAATTTAATGCTTTAAAATGATTATTTTAATAAAATTTACAATTTTTATTGTTTTAAAAATTTAAATACGAAAATTGATAAAATAAAAAATTAATTCAATTAAATTCTTTTATTTTTAAAATTTTTAAACGCATAAATGCTTAAACAATAAAAAAAAAAACCACAGAGGTTAGTCTATAGAATTTAAAAATCTCATGATTAGATGTTGCGGATCATGCCATTGCAAAAAATAATTAATTTAATAGTCGATTTTCGTAAGATCATGCCATTACAAAAAATAATTAATTTTATAGTCAATTTTTGTAATCAAATTAAAATTAAATTATATAATTAATATATTATTTTATTTATTTTTAATAAAATAATTAATTTTTAAAAATTTAACAATCGTTTTAATAATCGATTGCTATTAGCGATTATTTTATAATTGATTATTAAATCAGTTGCTAATTGATATTAAAAAAATACTAAATATACGATTAACAACTAATTTAAGGAATCGATTGTTAAATTTAAAAACTATTTTAATTGACTCCAAAATCAGTAATCGAATCTATTGTAAAAATTGATTGATAAAATTAGTTGTTATTTACAACAAATTCTTTGATTGCTATTAGCAATTGATTGTTGCAATCAATTGTAATTTAGTTGCTAAATTTTTCTCCTAAAAATTTTCATCCAAAATTTTTTTTATTTACAACTGACTTACGAATCGGTTATTAATAGCAACTGATTAGAATCGATTTCTATTAACAACTGCTTTTTTTCTCTAAAAAATTTCTACCTTTTCTTTTATTTTTTAATTTTGATTTGCAAAACAGCAACCAATTGCAAATCGATTACAAAATTTCCCACCAAAAAATTCTCACCTAATTTTTTAAAAAAATTTACAACCGATAATTAATTATTAAATTTGGTCGCTAATTCTCTTATATAAGCCACTTCTCATTTTATTTCCCCACTACTCTTTTTTTTTTCTCTTTATTCTTTTTATTTTATTTTATTTATCATATTTTTTATTCTCATACATCTTATTTATTATATTCTCCTTTCTAACATATTTTCTTCATTATCTTTTTCTTTCTCATTTATCTTCTTCATCATATTTTTCTTTCTCATCTATTTTCTTTATTATCTTTTTATTTCTCATCTTTTTTTTTATTTAATTTATTTTTCTTTGGCATAAAATAAAAATTGTTATACAAATATATTATTTGTTAGTAAATTATTTATAGTATTAATTTTTAGTAATTTTTTTGCTATAATATATATATAGATGGTAATTTTTTTTAATAGTTTGTCTTATAAATATCTATTTATATTTAATTTTTTGTTAATATTTTTGGTAATAGTTATCATTAGTAATTTTTTATAATATTTTTTATTAATTTTTTAGTACTAATTTTAATTAATAATTTATTATTTTAGTAATTTTTTAAAAAAATTTATTTATTATTTGAAAATTTTAATTTTTTTATAATTTTTTGAATTAATAACTGATTTTCGATTGCTAAATTAATCGTAAATAACAAGTAATTTATAAAATAGTTACAAAATTATAAAATTAAAGACACTAAATTTTTCGTAACTGATTATGTTTTAATTACTAAATCAGTCACTACAACCGATAGTTTTTTTACAAAAAATTTTATTTTTTAATTTAATTAATTTAATAATCTATTTTATAGTTGGATGCTATTTGTAATTAGTCTTACTGCAGCTGATTCAATTAGTAACCAATTTTAATGAATTAATAACTAATTTAATCAGTTGCTAATTTCTTTTTTTTTTGTAGTGTTAATATTTTTCGTCATTAAGACACATTAGTTTTAATGATGATTTCAAAAAAATGCAGCTTCCCATAGTTTTTATGGTTATTTGAAACAGAGAAAAGGCTATAAAACAATGCTCTTTTATATCACATATTTAAAAAATAATATATTTTACTTTTCATAATTCACTATAAAATATAATTATTTAAATACAAATACATTATTATTAATATAAATTATTTATAGAACATAAATAATTACTCTATCATAATTACTCTATCTGTTACATAAAAATATGTTTACTTTCCTTTTTCATCCACCCCAAATTATAGATCATTTTTTATTTTTGAAATAGCAGTTTATTGATTAATTTATTAATATATTCCTACTTAATATGCAATAAAAAAAATTCATCGTTATTTAATTTTTAATGAAGTAATATGAGTAGTGAACATATAAGGAAAATATTAAATAAAATTTATTACTTTAATTATATTAACTATATTTTCATAAATTTTGTGAAAATACAATTAAGCCTATTTTTTGGGATGGAAGGAGTATTTATTAAATAAAATATCTTTAAAACTTCTAATGTATATGTAAATAGTCCAAATAAATTACATCAAATCACATAAAAAAATTAAAAGGTTACATTAGAAGAAATTTTATAATTATTATTAAAAAAATCATTATAAGCAAAATTAATTCCTGTAAAAAACTATAGATCATGATATAAAAAATTTCAAAAATAAGAGAAATATATTATTTATGTATAATTATTTTTAATTTTTTGAAAAAATATTTAAAAGTTAAAAAAAGCTTAATATTTTGTAATTAATAAGTTTTCTTATATTTATATACAAATAATTATATTTGATAAAGAATATTTAAATATTTTTGGAATGTATTATTTTATATTATTTAAATAATGAAGTAATTAAAATTTTAATTATATAACTATTTATATTATATAATTATTTTTATATTATTTAAATAATGAAATAATTAAAATCTTAATTATGCAACTGTTTATATTACATAATTTTTTAAAATATATTTTTTAAATATAATTATTTCTAGTATTTTAAATATATAAATAATTAATTAATTGTAAAATTAGATGAAGGGATACATTTTGTTGATAAAATAAAACTTGAAGTTTAAATTTAAAAGAAGGCGAAGAAATTAATAGTAAATTTGGATAAAAGGACCATTATTGACATAATCGAACGTTAACGACTAAATTATAGTAAAAATATATAAAAAATACATTGTAATTTTCAGGGCAAATTGAATTAATCGTCCTTGAATTTAGAGAATTGTTTCATTTCCATCCCCAAACTTCAATTTGTTACAATAAAATCCCTTAATTTCAATTTATTTTCTTAGAAGTCCTTGTAACTTGCAAGGTTTGCAAGTAAAAACCAATGAAATTACTCTTTTATGCTTTAATTCTCACTTATATTTTCCTCGGTAACCCTAACCTATCCCCACCTACCTTCTCAATTATTGAATATATTCAAACCCATCTCTTTCATCTTCTGCTTCTCTTCTCAACTTGCTTTTCTTCTCTCCTCAAGTCATCGAAGACAAGTCCCTCTACTCTGCATGTCTCTCGCATCTTCAACCTCCATCCTTAAACACATCTCTATCTGCGTCTCTCATTCCGCATCTTCAAGCTCAAGATTCAATGCATCCATATATTTGATGCTTCTGGGTAGATTTGATGCTTCCATAGTTGATTTGTCTCCAGTTTATAATCTCTTTTACTCCTCCATTAATGGATTAAGTTTTTCTATTGTCTCTATGCAAAGCCTTGTCGGCCATCACTTTTAGGCAGAGGTGGGTCATCTCAGTAGGTTTTGCTTAATTATTAAAGAATTGGGTTGTAACATCCTTAATTTTTAAATTTCTTATTTTATGGGTAAATATTAATATTTTATTTTATTAAAATTTTGAGAAATTATTTGAAATTTTTCGAATTTTAGAAATCGGGTTTGATTTTTCAAAATCAATAAACTTTGTTAATTTTTACAAATTAATTTTAAGACCATGTGGTAAACTAAAAATATATTTAGACTCTATAAATTTTTCTGAGTTTTCTGAAAATTTTTCAAAATTTTTGGGCCTCATTTTAGGTCCCAAGGCAGAGTAAAAATTTAATTTTGGGTATTTCGAATCGGATCGGCCGAATCGAACCAGATTGGGTCAGACAGACCCTCTTCTTTTTCCTCCCTTCCCGTGTCGCGCCCGACACCCTTCGCTTCCCTTCCCTCTCCATTTTCTCTCTCCTCCCTACTCCCCTCACTGGCCAACCGCACCCCTCCCTCCCTAGCTCACAAGCACACCTCCAAAGACCTCCTCCACTGCCGGCCGTCTCTCTAATGCACGAAAAAGCGCGCGCGAAGCTTCTTCAATGCGCCGCGTGATTTCCCATTTTCTTGGCCAAAATTTGGCTTATCTAGCTACCGATTGGACCGGGTCTTGTCCCAAAACCCATCTACACCTCGAGAGCTTTCCATAGACACTAAGAACACCCAAATCCATTGAGTGGTTTACTCAATTTTTGCCCAGAAAATTTTAGCCCATTTTGACTTTTGGGCTAAATTTCTCACCAACCATGAACCCCACAAAAAATTCGAGAGTACCGGAGTGCTCCCCTCGACGAGAGCTTTGAAGCAATACCCATTTCATAATTTTTTCACATTGTTTTTCAGTAGGTCCCACGAAACTTCGCGGTGTTTTTTCGGGCATTAAATGAGCTTAATAAATTTCATAAAAATTATGTACTAACCCTTGTGTTATGGGCTTCACATAGGTACATTCGATTAGCAGAAATAAAACTATCGATTGAGTCTACATTTTCAGGCCAAACAGACAGACGACCGAAGCTACTTCAGAACCGGATTAAGATTATAGGCTACCCCACCATTTTCAGACATCCGGGATACAATTCCAGTATCAGAATTGGCGCAGGTAAGCCCAAACCCTAAGTTTCCTTAATTATTTAGTTTCTAGTTTAGATTAAAAATCCATAAAATATTCGTGGGTAGTTAGAAAATTATAATTCCTTTTGTATTAGCTTAGTAATATTGCTAAGGACCGCAGGGTAAAATTTTAGAATTTTTAGAGCTCATTTGGGTAGTTTTTGCAAAAAGGGTTAGTTGTAAGAACTAAATTATAATTTTTCAATTGTGGTTGTTGACTGTTTGGATGGGCCCAGGAGGGGCCATGTGATGTGATTGAGATATGGTTGTATGACTTGTGGATATAAGAGTGTATTTTGAGCCCTTTGCAGGTTGGGTAGGCCCTAGGTGTAGGAGAAACTCTGCCGGATTTTTGGCACAACTTAGGTTGTCTTTGGTTCTTTTTAAGCTTGTATTGAGTCAATTATATTAAATAATTGTAATGTAATTGTCAGGTGAGTCGAGACAGCCTTCCTCCTCCACCCAACCACCACAGTGACCTCGGTTTACGTCTAGGAGTAAAATATTAATTTTAATTATAATTTCAATATTATTATATATTCAGGCATGCCCATGCATCACTTATAAATATATATATTTATGTAGTTAAATACTAGGCACATTTTATATTGCATCTTTATTTGATGAAATGTTATGGATGTTGTTTTATGGTAATTTGGAGCAGTGTGCGTGTGTTGGCGTGCGTGTGGTGTGTGATATTGGATATGGACAGGACGGCTAAACTGGGTTGGAGCTTGAATCGCTGGGACCCGATCCTTTTATGGATAAGTCGGGGGAGGCACAGCTAGAGATGATCTTGTTGGCCCTCGCATTTGGTCTATTAAGAGAAAGTCTGGCTTGAGATGTACTCGCTGGCAGAGGTTGAATTAAGAGAGCTGTATAGGGGATCAGCTCCCATATATGTACTGTTTGAATATTATATGGGTGTGTGAGTGCTCCAAATTACCTTTTTGTTGTTTATGATGTGATTTGTATGAAAACTATGAAGGTGTTGCATTCCACTCTTTAGGATGCATTAGCTTTAGATAGCTATAGAAATTATACTTAAAATCGATATTTTACTCTCTGAGTCGAACGCTCACTCCTGTTCACTTATTTTTCCAGGATACAGGAGGTCCTTTATTGAGTTTAACCTGCTCTCTTCTTCGCAGGTCTACTATCGGCATTTAATTGTATTTTGTTCTTTTATTCTGTTATAGAACTCCGCATGTATTATTATTATTAGTGATGTATTCATTTGGATCTATTATGTATGTATTAACTGGAATTGTAAGCATGATATATGAGTATGCATGGATGATCATTGGGTTGAGTGAGGGAGCTGAGCTCCCATTTGAATTAGTATTGTTATGAGTATGTGGAGGGTGAGCTGAGCTCCCCAAATTGTTATATATATTGTGCTTACTGGTCAGGTGAGTCAAAAACTCCCCGTTGGATGGTCCATGTTATGGCCGGACTATATCCGATTAATTTCTTAAAATTGGGCTCAATATGGGCCTTAGGATTGGGTTAAGGAATATTTAAGCTTACCACGGGCCTCGGGGAGTTTAGGCTAGCCCAGGTTCTAGTATCAGTCTGGCCCATGGGATAAGGTCATGACAATTATGGTATCAGAGCTTAGGCTCCAGATTCATGGGAAACATGTGTCTAAGGTTTTAAAAGGGAGTCTGGTTAGGAGTTACATGCGGAGTATAGGGTCCATATTCGTCCTTGCCTTGTCATCCTTGTATCTAGTTTATGCTTTGTGTACCTGTATATGTTTATGAAATCATAGATAGGTAAATTATTTTTGTCTTGGATTTTGTGGGTTAATGCTGCTGAATTTTAGGAAAAATGCATAGAAGTAGAAGAGCTACCACAGCGCTAGAATGGGAAGTGCCAAATGAAGTGTCGGCACAAGATGAGGCACCTGCCCTAAGGAGACGGGGTAGGAGACCTAGAGTTGCTCAAGTAGAAGAGCAGCAGCCAGCAGTACAGGAACAATCTTTCATGGCCCAGGATCCTGTGGATCCAATGGCAGCTACTTTAGCTGGTCTGCAGAGGACCATTGACGTGATGGCATAGTACATGGTCCACCCTCCACAACAGCAGCAGCCCACAGCACCAAGAGTAGAACCTTACAAGCAGATCATAAACTTTAAGAAGTTAGTGCCAGGCACTTATGATGTATCAGATGATGCCTATCGATTTTTAGATTTGTGTAGATAGGCAGGGGTGGAGCTACAGTTATCAGATAGGAGATTAATAGAATGTGTGCAGCATGTATTGGCACCCGTACCTAGGCAGTGGATGTCTGATTATGTGCTTCCCTGCATTGAAGAGTTATCTTGGACTCAGTTTGTGGATTTGTTTATTAGCAGATTTGTGCTAGAAAGCTTCAAAGATCAGAAGCAGTGGGCCTTTAAGACCTTAAGGCAGAATGGCAGACTCGTAAATGAATATGCTTCGAAATTTTTAGAACTGAGTAGGTATGCCCCTACAGCTGTGGCTACGGAGAGCATGAAGGTAAAGAGGTTCCTGAAGGGATTAGACAGAAAGTATGCAAACCTGGCTATGTTGTCAGATCAGCCGTTTGATGTAGTAGCTGATTAAGCCCGACAGATTGAAATTAGCTATGTAGGAGATGACAGTGAAAGTGCAAAAAAGAATAGAGCACAGCGTTCTTCAGATGTTCCCTACGTGAGTACTATGGATAGTGGCAGCTAGAGTCATTACATAGGAAGAATTAGAAACAATAAGAAAGGTGATTTTAAACATAGATCTTGAGGATTCAGACCAGGGTATGGATCCAGCAGTGGTCACAGTTCGGGTTATAGTAGTTCTGGATCTGGTTCAGGATCCTCCTTGGCACCCTGTACACAGTGTGAAAGAGGACATTCAGGGCCTTGTATGATGGGTTTAAGAGGATGTTTTCAGTGTGGCCAGCAGGGTCACTTTGCTCGAGAATGCCCCATGTTCAGTGAGCCATAGATGGGGTCACAGGGTTCTGCTGTAAACGTCCCTCGTCAATTGTATCCTAGTGCTTCCAGCATGGCGGGTAGTCAACTTAGTGGCCATCAGGGTCGAGGACAAGGAGGATGTGGATTTAGAGGTAGGTCAAGAGGTAGAAGTCAACTTCAGGGTTCTGCAGTGCAAGGTAGGGGTCAGGCTCGAGTTTTCAACTTGACCCATCAGGATGCTTACGCTTCAAATGCAGTTATGGTAGGAATTCTTCTAGTTTATTCCTATGAGGCTTGTGTTTTAATAGATTCGGGTGCTACGCACTCATTTGTCTCCCTTATTTTTGTCATGAGATTGGGTAGAAACCCTACAACTTTAGAATGCCCCTTATCTGTAGTTACCCCTCTTAGTGACAACATAGACATAGATATGGTTTTTCTGGGTAGCCTAGTGGTAGTGGATGGAAGGATCCTCCCAACAGACTTAGTTTCTTTACCAGTAATGGATTTTGATGTAATTTTGGGAATGGATTGGTTGACAACTCATTATGCCACTTTAGATTGTAGGAACAAAAAGGTGTCCTTCATACACCTAGTGTGGAAGAGTTCAGTTTTAATGGTGATAGGAGCGTGGCTCCATATAACTTGGTATCGGTAATTAGTGCTAGAAAGATGTTGAGGCATGGATGTCTGGGGTATTTGGCATTAGTGAGAGATACATCTATGGAAGGTGTTGACATGGAGAATGTTTCTGTTGTCAGAGAATTTCTGGATGTCTTTCCTAAGGAGCTTCTAGGGTTACCACCAGAAAGGGAAATAGAGTTTTGCATTAACATTATGCCTGGTACAAACCCATATCAATGCCACCTTGCAGGATGGCACCAGCAGAATTGAAGGAGCTAAAGGAGCAGCTACAGGATCTTCTAGACAAGGGTTTCATACGTCTAAGCACTTCACCTTGGGGTGATCCTGTTCTATTTGTGAAGAAGAAAGATGGATCCCTAAGCTTATGTATTGATTACAGGCAGCTGAATAAGGTGACCATCAAGAATAAATATCCACTTCCTCAGATTGATGACCTGTTCGAATAGTTGCAAGGAGCGAGGTACTTCTCCAAAATAGACCTAAGGTCAGGTTATCATCAGCTGAGAATCTGAGGTGAGGATGTGCCCAAGACAGTGTTCAGGACAAGATATGGTCATTATGAGTTCTTGGTGATGTCTTTTAGACTCACTAATGCACCAGCGGCTTTCATGGACCTGATGAATAGGGTATTCCGACCATTCCTGGACCTTTTTATCATCGTATTCATAGATGACATCCTAGTGTATTCGCGGACCGAGGAAGAACATGTGTGGCATTTGAGGATGGTGTTGCAGGCTTTGAGGGAGCACCAGCTATATGCAAAATTTTCAAAATGTGAATTTTGGCTAGAAAACATCTCATTCTTGGGACATGTGGTTTCTAGTGAAGGTATTCAAGTAGATCCCAAGAAAATTGAGGCAGTAACAGACTGGCTTAGGCCCATAACAGTTACTGAAGTACAGAGTTTTCTAGGTCTGACAGGTTATTACCAGTGTTTTCTACAGAACTTCTCCAGGATAGCAGCTCCCCTAACTAAGCTAACTCAGAAGAATGTTTCATTCATTTGGACCGATGAGTGTGAGGAGAGTTTCCAGAAGCTTAAGGAATGTTTAACTATAGTGTTGTCCCATGTAGCAACCCAATTCATCCCCCCTCTTGGGTTGCTACAAGGGACAATAAGTGGTATCAGAGCAAGTCTCCATTCTACAAGATTTAATCATCTTGGAGTAAAGATCAATGGCAACCCTCAATGCACAAGAAGGTCAATCGGTGGTAAGACCTCCTTTCTTTGATGGTAATGACTTCTTGTATTGAAAAAATAGGATGTATTATTTCCTTAAATCAGAAGGGGTTGACTTATGGGATGTTGTAGAAAATGGGCCATTCACCCCAACTAAAATTGTTGATGGTGTGCATGTAGCTAACCCTTAGGGTGAATGGAGTGAGCAAGAGAAAAGAAGAGTGGCTTTAAATGATAAGGCTATTCATGTTCTATTTTGTGCATTAAGTAGAAGTGAATATAATAAAGTTTGTGTGAAGTCTACTACAAAAGAAATTTGAGATGCTTTAGTGGTTATTCATGAGGGTACTAGTCAAGTAAAGGAGAATAAGATGGATTCCCTTATCTACCAATATGAATTGTTCAAGATGAAGTCGGATGAAACCATAAGTGAAATGTATGATAGATTTGTGGAGATTATAGGAGGAATTAAATCTCTTGGGAAGACATTCACAAATGAGGAGCTGGTAAAGAAGATTTTAAGAAGTCTTCCTAAGGAGTGGCTACTTAAAGTTACTTCACTCAAGGATTCTAAGGACTTGAGCAAGGTACAACTTGATGAGCTCTTAGGAAATCTCATTGACTATGAGATGACCCTCAAAAGAGAGCAAGTGGAGGAACCTAACAAAGCCAAAAAGACCATTGCCTTTAAAATATCTTCTGAAAACTCAAGTGATGAAGATGATGAGTTTGATGAGGAAGAATTGGCTCTAATGACAAGGAGAATAAGGAAGATGCTCTTCCAAAACAAGAAGTTCATCCCAAAGAGGAACTTCAAGAAGGACAAGGAAGAAAGCAGCAAGAGGGATCCTCCCATATGTTTTGAATGCAACAAACTGGGTCACATTAGAATGGATTGTCCCAAATTGAAGAAGCCTTTCAAGAAGTTCAAGAAGAAGGCACTTAAAGCAACATGGGATGAATCAAGTGACTTCGAAAATGAGGAGATTAGTGATAAAGTTGCCCAAATGTGCTTCATGGTAATGGAGGAAAGCTCCAATGAGGTGTGCTTGAAATCCTCAAAGCTTGAAAGCAAGTGGTACTTGGATAATGGATGTTCAAGACACATGACCGAAAATGCCAATCTCTTCCTTTCACTTGAAAAGAAAGATGGAGGTGGGCAAGTGACTTTTGGTGATAATAGTAAAGGTAAAATTGTGGGAATAGGTAAGGTTGGTAAGGAAAACTCCCCTATTCTTGACAAAGTGCTTTTGGTTGATAGTTTAAAATATAATTTGCTTAGTGTTAGTCAATTATGTGATAAGGGTTATAGAGTTGTTTTTGAGTCTATATCTTACTTTGTGTCTAGGATGAGTGATAACAAAATGTTGTTTATTGGTGAAAGAATTGAAAATATTTATGTTATCGATTTGCATGCTTTGTCTAACAAAGATGTCAGGTGTTTTGTTTCTATTAGTAATAACTCTTGGACTTGGCATAGAAGGCTTGCACATGCTAGCATGGACCTTCTTGCAAACTTGAACAAGGATGAGCTAATTGATGGGCTTCCAAAGATTAAGTTTCAAAAGGATAAGGTGTGTAATGCATGCCAAATGGGTAAGCAAGTCAAGAGCTCTTTTAAATCTATTCATAAGGTATCTACTTCTAGACCCCTTCAATTATTGAATAAGGATTTGTTTGGTCCTACTAGAGTGGCTAGCTTAGGTGGTGCATATTATGCCTTGGTGATTGTTGATGATTACTTTAGGTATACTTGGGTTGCATTCCTTGCTCATAAGGATGACTGTTTTGATATTTTTGAGAGGTTTTCAAAAAGGGTTCAAAATGAAAAGGTTTTCAAATATCTTCTATTAGGAGTGATCATGGTAGAGAATTTGAAAATGAGAAATTTGATAAGTTTTGTAACTCACTAGGGATCACTCACAATTTTTCTTCTCCTAGGATTGCCAACAAAATGGTGTTGTTGAAAGAAAAAATAGAACTCTTTTAGACATGGGGAGGACTATGTTAAATGAATATAATTTGCCTACTTATTTTTGGGTGGAAGCCATTAATATGGCTTGTTATATTTTAAATAGAGTTTTGATTAGACCTATTTTAAAGAAAACCTCTTATGAGCTATGGAATGGCAAGAAACCTAAAATAGGTTATTTTAGAGTTTTTGGTTGTAAATGCTTCATTCTGAATACCAAAGATAATTTAGATAAATTTAGCTCCAAAACTGATGAAGGTATCTTCTTGGGGTACTCTACATCTTGTAAAGCATATAGAGTCTTCAATAAGAGAACCTTAGTTGTTGAGGAGTCAATGCATGTTGTATTTGATAAAGCTAACCCCTTTGGTCCTAGAAAGGATATTTCTTGTGATGATGATGTTGTAGGTAATCTTGATGAGTTGACTCTTGAAGATCCTCAATCTAGTGGAATTCAAATCAACACATGGAAGATCCTTTGAAGGACTTGGGAGTTGATCAAGTTGAGCCTCAAGAGCAACAAGGTCAACCGGTTCCATATCAAGAAGTTCAATAAAATCTACCCAAAAATTGGACATTCAAGAACTATCATCCTAAAAACCTAATCATTGGTGATACATCAAAAGGGGTAACAACTAGATCCTCTCTTAGAAATATATGTAATAACCTTGCATTCTTTTCTCAAATAGAACCTAGAAGCATAGATGAGGCCATTAATGATGAGAGTTGAGCACTTGCAATGCAAGAGGAGCTCAATCAGTTTGAAAGGAATAAGGTTTGGACCTTAGTTCCTAGGCTAAAGGACCATTCATCTATAGGCACCAAATGGGTGTTTAGAAACAAATTAGATGAGGATGGAAACATAACTAGGAATAAAGCTAGGTTAGTAGCCAAAGGCTATAACCAAGAGGAGGGAATTGACTATGATGAAACCTTTACCGCCATAGCTAGATTAGAAGCCATTAGAATCTTGCTTACATATGCATCATACATCAATTTTAAGCTTTTCCAAATTGATGTTACAAGTGCTTTTCTAAATGGTTTTATCGATGAGGAGATATATGTTGAGCAACCTCCTGGTTTTGAAAATCATGAGTTTCCAAACCATGTTTTTAAATTGACCAAAGCCTTGAATGGTTTGAAACAAGCTCCTAGAGCTTGGTATGAAAGGCTTAGTAACTTTCTTTTGCAAAATGGTTTTTCAAAAAGAAAAGTTGATACAACTCTTTTTGTTAAAAATCATATAAATGACATCCTTGTAGTATAAATATATGTTGATGATATTATATTTGGTGCTACTAATGAGTGTTTGTGTGAAGAGTTTGCTAATACCATGAAGAGTGAGTTTGAGATGAGCATGATGGGAGAACTCAAGTTCTTCCTTGGGCTTCAAATCAAGCAAGCTAAGGATGGCATCTTCATCAACCAAGCCAAGTACACCAAAGAATTGATCAAGAGGTTTAATTTCATTAAGAGAGAATTAGGTATGCTTGACAACCTTGATGCTTGAGATTGTGATTTACTGTTCACGTTACTGTTCACATGACTATTTTCCTATTTTTGGCTGCCACATGATCACAATACCATTCCTCATTAATTTAGATTGTTCTTATTGATTGTTCAATGAAGGTTATTTGCCAAAATTCTATTATTGCTTTGAATAGAATCCATGATGGTTTTACAAGTCCTATGCAAATGAAATTAGTAAATTTGTATTGTAGTCTTCTTGGCTCTTTGTAGGCTATTCTTTAGAATAGTTGTTATGATTGAGCATATACTATACATGTGTTCTAAGTGTCTCAATGACATAATTATACTCATGTTAAGTTTCAAATCAAGTTAATTATGCACATTCGCTTAGTTACCACATAACCACCTTAATGGTATCACTTTCTGTGCTGAAATGTAAACCTTCTAACTGGAAGTTATCATTGAAATGCTTACTGAATTAACAATGATACTAAAAGCTTAAGCTTTTGGCACAGTGGTAAACCTTTGAATGATGTCATAATTTCTGTATATTTTTCCTTCTAGAGTGCATTTTGATGATGCCAAAAGGGGGAGATATATAGCTAGTGGATGAATTAGCTAAGTGGATGAATAATTCTAAATGTTAAGCTTTAAACATGATATATAAATGATGATTTAGGGGGATACATGTTTTGGGTACACTTATGTGATGCTTCTTGGCAATCCTTTGATACATATTCTAAATTGTTTTTTATACAAAAATAACTTTACATCATCATTCACCTAGGACTTATGGCATTGCATTCATTGAGTCAAAGCCTCTCTTATATGCTCTGTAAATTCTATTTATTAAGGCACTAATTGTTTTTGAAAGGGAGAGTACATTAAGGGGGAGAATTTCTGAAAAACACACACTTCACTTGTGCTTAATTTTCCTCATCCACTAATTGTTTGTCATCATAAAAAAGGAGGAGATTATTAGACCTAGGTGTCTTAACCCATGTTTTGATGATAATAAACAATTAGTGTGCTACTAATATACTTTGGAAGTGTTTGTGTTGAGTTTGTAGGTCCTAGATTTAAAATTGCCAAATTGCTTCAAATCAAGGTTAAGGAAGAGCAAGATAAGGAAGAAAATATTTATGGAAATCTACGATGTAACTTTTATTTCTTTTATATCTTGTAAATCTCATTTTATTAATTATGTTGGCTCAAGTCTAGGTGGTTCTAAGAATATCTTGTTCAACTTAGTTTTCTCCTAATTTTTTATCAAGGGAAAATTAAATAAATTTTTTAAAAATGAAAAATTAATTTTGAAAAGTATTTAGTTGCAAAATACATTGAATTAGCTTTTCAATGGCTAAAACGGATTAAAAATCCGAGTTCGGATAAAAAAGTAATGAGTTTTTTAAACTCTTAATTTTTCAGTGTCTTTACTTGTAACTTTTTCTTGACCAAGGGGGACTTAAATGAAATTTTCACATTTGAGAAATAAAAATTTGTTTTTGAAAGTTTTTCCATTGAAAATTTTATCAAATTAGCTTTGCAATGTTTCAAACGGATCGAAAATCTGAGTTCCGGTCAAAAAATTATGCATTTCCGAAGCCTAAGTGCCATTTTGACACTTTCTATCCAGAGAGCACTTCGGCAACCGAAAGTGAGAAGTTCGGCTGCCGAAGTTCACTCTTTAAATTATGGTTTTTGAGTGTTAAAAGTCATTTTGTCCAGAGAGCACTCAGGCAGCTGAAAGTGAGAACTTCGACAGCCGAAAGTGACTTTTCAAAAGCTATTTTTTTGGCGCTTCAACCTTCAGCAGCCAAAGTAAATAACTCCGGCAATCGAACCTGGGTTTCTGTAACTCAATAAAATAGAGCTTTGGGTGGTTGAATAGCTAGTTTTGTATTTAATGCACCCCCAGTGGCTTTTCTTGCAAAAACTATAAATAGGCACCATTTATGTCTGGAAACAATTTTTTGACACAACAATCTTTTGGAAATTTATTGTGTTCTAAAGATTTTCTTCATTCTCTCTCTCTAGAACTTGAGCTACCATAGTTAATGTTGAGAACTTGATATTTGAGTTGTAAATTCATTGTTCTGAGAGTTCATTCAAGGTTGTTGTGAGCACTTATTGTAATTTTGAGTGTGATAGAGCTTTAAATAGCTCTTGAGTGTAAAGGGATTTGTAAAAGAGCAAGGGTTTGCTCTTGTGGTGATTGTAAGGGGTTTATTCTTCACCCAAAAAAGAATTGTAGTGAGTTAACTCTCAAGGAGGGCCTTGAGGAGAGGACGTAGGCTTGGGATAGCCGAACCTCTATAAATTTCTTGTGTCATTATTCTTCCTCTACTCTTCTTTGTGTTTAAATTTCATTTAGTCTTTAATTTTGCAATTAGAACCCAATTCACCCCCCTCCCCTCTTAGGTAGCTATAAGGGACAACATACAGCCCTTGTGTTGACATTACCGATGAGTGGTGAAGGATATGCCGTGTACTGTGATGCCTCCAGAGTTAGTTTAGGGTGTGTTTTGATGCAGCATGGAAAAGTAGTGGCTTCTGCTTCAAGGCAGCTAAAGAGGCATGAGCAAAACTACCCCACCCATGATTTGGAAATGGTGGCTATAGTCTTTGCATTAAAGATCTGGAGACACTATTTGTATGGTGAAGTGTGCGAAATATACACCGACCACAAGAGTTTGAAGTACATCTTCCAATAGAGGGATTTAAACTTAAGGCAGAGAAGATGGATGGAGTTTCTGAAGGACTGTAATTATACCATCCAGTATCATCCTGGGAAGGCCAATATGGTAGTAGATGCTCTGAGTATAAAATCTTCTGGTAGCTTGGCACACATATCAGCAGAAAGGAAACCGTTGATTCAGGAAATACATGAGTTGATGGATCAAGGTCTGATCTTGGATATTTCAGAAGAGGGGGTATTATTGGCCCATTTTTCAGTAAGACCTGACCTACGAGACAGAATCATAGTTTTCTAGCATAGAGATCCACAATTGATAAAGATTATAGAAAGAGTACAGTAGGATAAAGGTTGTGAATTTGGATTTGCTAATAATGGTGCTTTTATGCAAGGTTCCAGGATATGTGTGTCCGATGTGGACAATCTTAGGAATGAGATCATGCAAGAGGCACACAATACACCCTACAATGTCCAGCTAGGCTCCACCAAGATGTACCATGATGTGAAAGATAGGTACTGGTGGAATGGCATGAAGAGAGATATAGCAGATTTTGTGTCCAAGTGCATAACTTGTCAGAAGGTAAATTTTGAACATCAAAGGCCATTAGGAAAATTACAGGAGATCTCTATTCCGGAGTGGAAGTGGGAAATGATTACCATGGACTTTGTAATTGGGTTACCTCGTACTACATGGGGATATGATTCGATATGGGTAATTGTGGATCGTTTGACTAAAATCAGCTCATTTCTTGCCTGTGTGAACTACTTATTCTGTTGCACAATATGCCAGGCTCTATATCAGAGAAATAGTCAAATTGCATGGAATTCCTGCTTCCATAATATCTGATAGAGGGCCCCAATTCACTTTTCGATTTTGGAGAAAACTGTAGGAGGCACTTGGCACACAGTTAAACTTTAGTACCTCCTTCCACTCTCAGACAGACGGGCAGTCCAAAAGGACAATTTAGACACTGGAGGATATGCTTTGTGTGTATGTCCTGGATTTTGAAGGTCAATGAGATGATCAGTTACCCTTGGTGGAGTTTGCCTATAATAACAGCTATCATTCTAGCATTGGGATGGCACCCTACGAGGCATCATATGGCATAAAATGTAGGTCTCTTCTGTGTTGAATGGAAACAAAAGAAGTAAAGGTGCATGATGTAGAACTAGTATAATACACTTCTGAGATGGTTCCTTTAATCAGGGAATGATTGAAAATGGTTTTCAGTAGGTAGAAGAGCTATGCAAATCTCAGACGGAGGGATGTAGAGTTTGCAGTAGGCGATTACGTATTCTTGAAGGTCTCTCCAATGAAGGGAGTTATGAGATTTGGAAAGAAGGGTGAGTTGGCACCTCGATATATTGGATCTTTTGAGGTTACTAGCAGAGTCGGAGCAGTTGCCTATCGGTTGGAGTTACCACCTAGCCTTTCTTATGTCCACCCTGTGTTTCACATTTCCAAGCTTAGGAAATACATACCTGATCCTTCTCATGTGCTACAACCGGATATAGTGGAGTTGAATGAAGACTTGACTTTCGAGGAGCAGTCAGTAGCCATAGTGGACTACCAGGTGAGATAGCTAAGGTCAAAACAGATCCTTATGGTTAAGGTTTTGTGGAGGAGCCAATCAGTAGAAGAATGCACTTAGGAGTCAGAGGGGGATAAGAGGACGAATTTTCTGTAAGGGGGAAAGAATGTAACACCCCTAATTTTTAAATTTCTTATTTTATGGGTAAATATTAATATTTTATTTTATTAAAATTTTGGAAAATTATTTGAAATTTTTTGAATTTTAGAAATTGAGTTTAATTTTTCAAAATCAATAAACTTTGTTAATTTTTACAAATTAATTTAAAGACCACGTGGTAAAACTAAAAATATATTTAGACTCTATAATTTTTTTTGAGTTTTCTGAAATTTTTTCTAAATTTTTGAGCCTCGTTTTAAGTTCCAAAGTAGAATAAAAATTCAATTTTGGGTATTTAGAATCAGATCGATCGAATCCAACAGGATCGAGTCGGACCAATCAAATTGGACTAGCATCTCTTTTTTCCTCCCCTCCCGCATCGCGCCTGACACCCTTCCCTTCCCTTCCCTCTCCATTTTCTCTCTCCTCCCTCCTCCCCTCACTGGCCAACCGCTACCCCTCCCTCCCCAGCTCACTGACACACCTCCAGAGACCTCCCCCACTGCTGGCCGTCGCTCTAGTGGCCGAAAAAGTGCGTGGGAAGCTCCTTCAACGTGTCGCGCTACTTTTCTTTTTCTCGGCCAAAATTCAACCGATCTGGCTACCGATTGAACTAGCTCTTGTCCCAAAACCCATCTACACATCGAGAGCTTTCCATAGACACCAAGAACACCCAAATCCATCAAGTGGTTTGCCCAATTTTTGTCAGGAAAGTTTTAAACCATTTTGACTTTTGGGCTAAATTTCTCACAAACCGTGAATCTCATGAAAAATCCGAGAGTACCAGAGTGCTCCCCTCGACGAGATCTTTGCGGAAATACACATTTCAAAATTTTTCGACACCATTTTTTGATAGGTCGCACGGAACTTTATAGTATTTTTTCGGGTATTAAATGAGCTTAATAAATTCCGTAAAAATTATGTACTAACTCTCGTGTTATGGGCTTCATGTAGGTACATTCGATTGGTGAAATTCGACTGTCGATCGAGTCTGCATTTTTGGGCTGTACAGACAGGCGGTCGAAGCTACTTTAGAACCGAGTCAAGATTATAGGCTACCCTACCATTTTTGACATCTCGGATATGTTTCCAGTATCAAAATTAGCGTAGGTAAGCCCGAACCCTAAGTTTCCTTAATTATTTAGTTTCTGGTTTAGATTAAAAATCCATAAAATATTTAGTGGGTAGTTAGAAAATTATAATTCCTTTTGTATTAGTTTAGTAATATTGCTAAGGACAGCTGGGAAAAATTTTAGAATTTTTAAAGCTCATTTGGGTAGATTTTGCAAAAAGGCTTAGTTATAGGAACTAAATTGTCATTTTCCAAAATTGTGGTTGTTGACTATTTGGATGGGCCCAGGAGGGGCCATATTATGTGATTGAGATATGGTTGTGTGACTTGTGAATATAGGAGTGTATTTTGAGCCATTTGCAGATTGGGTAGGTCATAGTTGTAGGGAGAACTCTGCAGGATTTTCGGCACAACTTAAAGTGTCTCTAATTCTTTTTAAACTTATATTGAGTCAATGATATTAAATAATTGCAATATAATTGTCAGGTGAGCCGAAACAACCTTCCTCCTCTGCCCAACCATCATAGTGACCTTAGTTCAGGCAAGCCTATGCATCACTTATAAATATATATTTATGTAGTTAAATACTAGAAACATTTTATATTGCATCTTTATTTAATGAAATGTTATGGATATTGTTTTATGGTAATTTGGAGCAGTGTGCGTGTGTTGGCGTGCGTGTGGTGTGTGATATTGGATATGGACAGGATGGGTAGACACGGCTAAAGCTTGACTGATTGGGACCTGATCCTTTTATGGATAAGTTGGGGTAGGCATGGCTCGAGATGATCTCGCTGGCCCCCGCATTTGATCTATTAAGAGAAAGTCTGGCTTGAGATGTACTTGCTGACAAAGGTCAGATTAAGAGAACTGTATAGGGGATCAGCTCCCATATATGTACTGTTTGAATATTATATGAGTGTGTGAGTGCTCCAAATTATCTTTTTTTTTTTTTTGTTTATAAAGTTATTTGTATGAAAACTATGAAGGTGTTGCATTCCACTCTTTAGGATGTATTTGCTTTAGATAGCTCTAGAAATTGTACTTAAAATAGGTATTTTACTCTCTGAGTCGAACGCTCACTCCTGTTTACCTATTTTTCTAAGATACAGGAGATCCTTTATTGAGTTTAACCTACTCAGTTCTTCGCAAGTCTACTATCGACATTTAATTGTATTTTGTTCTTTTATTCTGTTATAGAACTTCGCATGTATTATTATTATTAGTGATGTATTCATTTGGATCTATCATGTATGTATTAACTGGAATTGTAAGCATGATATATGAGTATGCATGGATGATCATTGGGTTGAGTGAGGGAGCTGAGCTCCCATTTGAATTAGTATTATTATGAGTATGTGGAGGGTAAGCTGAGCTCCCCAAATTGTTCTATATATTGTGCTTACTGGTCAGGTGAGTCAAAAACTCTCCGTTGGATGGTCCATGTTATGGCCGGACTCTGTTCGGTTGATGTCTTGAAATTGGGCTCAATATGGGCCTTAGGATTGGGTTAAGGAATAGTTAGGCTTACTATGGGCCTCGAGGGCTTTAGGCTGGCCCAGGTCTTAGTGCCGGTCCAGCTCATGGGATTAGGTCATGACATGGGTTTTGTTGGATTACAAGAGTTGTAGGGTTTTATGATATTTGATTATTAAAGTTGCTAGGTTTTATACATTCATATGCTTATTGTTGAAATTGTTAAGTTTTGCATTTTTGGATTGTTAGAATTGTTGGTTGTATTATTTGGTTGTTGAAATTCCATGTCTTCTGGTTGAAGTCTATGCATTCTCATTGAAATCAATGGCACAAAGCTGTTGGATATTTGATCCAAAATTCTAGAATTTGGTGCAAATTGGATATTTGATCTGAATTTTAAAATTGAGAGCTGTTGGATGTTTGAAACTGGTTGATAATTTCAAATTAATTAAATTTTGATTAATAATAATTAATAATGTTATTAATATATAATTAATAGTTTTATTAAATATAAAAACATAATTAATAATTTTATTAATAAATTTAATAAATAAATAAAATAATTTTATTGAGGCATAATTATTAATTAATTCAATTATAAAGATGAGATAGAAAGATAAAGAAAGGGAGAGGCAAAGTGGTAATTTTATTCTTGAAAGAGAGATATAAAATGTAATTTCAATTTTTTTAACTTATAGATCTGTAACAGTAGGTTATAAGGATTTTTTATGAAAATAAATTAAAGTTGTAAGAGATTTTATTTTAATAAATTGAAGTTTAGAGAAGAAAAGGAAGTTAACCCCTATTTTACCCGTAATTTTTAACATGCCTATAATATACTATCTCATAATTTATACAATAAAAATATATTCTCATTGTATTATTCAAATATTGTTACAACGTGTTCTTGATTGCATTAGGTGTATTATATTAAGTAAATAAATAAGTGTTATGTATTTTAATTGTTTTCAATTTAATTAACCAATAATTGATATGCATCGGATTGTTTTTATGCTTCCATCGATAACACTTATTTATTAACTTGATGTCAAAAATTTTTATTGAATTTTAATAAAAATTCAATTGTATTATGGCCTACTAAACAAAGGATTTAAAGGGCTAATTTTGTAAGTGCACAAAATTGTAACAATTAATACAATAGTAAGAAGAGTGTCCAACCTATGAGGACTAGAGTTTAAGGATTAAAAATATAAGCTAATTCTACTTAATATCTAAATTATTGAAATTGAATGATAATGAAAAATAAATTTTACTAAAAATTAAAATTAATTATAAATATCACAATAAAAGTAAGGTAAAAAAATTCACTTTTAGGGTATATATAATTTTACTTGCTCTAATAATAAATTTCAGTTATTCTATTTAGTAATCCAAATTTCATTATCAAGGCAATAGATAATTCTAATTTATTTAATAATCCCTCTAGAAACTTATTAAAAATATTAATCGAAATTTATAATCTATCTTCCAATGGTAAAATAAATCTTAACTAATTAACTAAGCATTATGATTATTTCTAAAATTTCATACGTCAAACCTTTTATTTCAGCTCCGATTATTATTTCTATGATGTTTATTATTATTTATAAATTAACAACTTTCTTTCGTGATATTAGTTATGAAGTGATATTTGAAACCCAAAAGTATTAAGTTCAAATAATAAATAATTACATTAATAAAAAAATACAAAATATCTTAAATTTAATATATATATATATATATACATAGTGGTTAAAAACAAATTTGGCACTTGTATTCATTATCAATTGACACATAGCATAATTCAAAATAAATTTTATTTAAATTATAAAATATTTAAAAATTTCAAATTTTAAATGCATTAAATTTTATTTTAATTTATCTTCTTTATAAATATAATTATTGGTATTAGATAATATTTAACTTGATAATTTTATTTTAAAATATATAATATTTTTAATGTAAATATAATTTTTGCTTATATATAAGAAATTAATAATTTGTTTTGCAGATAATTTATTTGAATTATATATATATATATAATATGAATTATATATTTTTAAAAGAAATTAATAATTTATTTTATAGATAGTACATATAAGATATAATTAATATGAATAAAAAAAATATATTTATTACATATTTCAAAAGTTTTTGAATTATGATTTTTTTTAATATGTTCAAATACATATAAAACACATTTTAATTTAATATCAAATAAATATTGTATAAAAAAGGCTGACACAAGCAATTTACCAAAAATAGCATATAAGCGCTTTATAATTCTTAACACTTGAATATATACATATCACATGTAGATTGCTAAATTTTAGTTTTCTTTTCTTCTTAAAAAGGAAGAAGAAATATGTGTTTGTCATTGACATTAATATAAAAAATATAAATCTATAATTAATAATTAATAATATTAAAAAGATGGCCATCCAATATATATATATATATATTCTAATTAATATATCTAATCTAATCTAATATATATAACCCAAAAAACTATTAATCAAAATTTGAAACCTATATCTACCATTAATTTGCTATTAATTGATATTTGCATAATTAACAAATTATTTTATTTAAAAATTTATTTTTAACTTATCTTTTTCTAATTATAAATTTAATTATTTACATTAGATAATGCTTAACTTAATAATTTTATCTACTTAATTAAATTTAAAATTTCATTTTAACTTTTTTTTAATTATAAATCTATTTATTAGTATTTGATAATGCTTAATTTAATAATTTTATCTTAACCGAATTTAAAATTTTATTTTAATTTATTTTTAATTATAAATTTAATTTTTTTCAAACCTATTACTGAAATTAAGAACAAAAAACTTTGATATATTAGGAGTCCCTTTTAAAATTTTAAATTCATATGACATCTTTAACTTTATTTACATATGGCTATTAAAAATAATCTATGTCAGTAAATTATATATATATATAAAGTACTCAAAAATAGTTAACCAACAATTGATACATGTATTCATGAATGATTGCTGCTTGGAATAATTAAAAAATAGTAATTTTAATTAAAAAAAATATTTACAATTTACAAATTTTAAAATATTTAAAATTTATTTTAGATTATCTTCTTTATTTTATTAGAATGATCTTTGTTAGATATGTATTAAAAATTAAATTAAATTAACTTAAAATGTATCCTTAAATTAAAAAAAAATGAAATATCAAATTTAATTACTTTGATTTAAAATTTTTATCTATCCAAATAGAGATTAGGAATGATCTTTATTTATCTTGATGGAGCCTAGAAAAATTGAAAATGAAAAGAATCAAAATTTAAAAAAAAAAAGAAAAAAAAGGAGCAAATGTGTAACACCCACTTTTTTCTGATGTTGGAATTTTTGTCATTGATGGAATATTATGGTTAATTCAAAGTTTTCACCGATAAGGGAATAGGGGTAGAAGTGTATATGTATGTGTATATGTATATGCATATGTGACATGTTCAAAATATATTTAATAATGAAAATATTTTAATAATTTTGACCAAAGAAAAGTTTTTTAGAGTGTTTTGGGCAAAAGGAATTTCGACAGCCAAAGCATTAACTTACGATAGAGCCGAAGTCCCTTTTTATTGTTGAAATCCCTTTTGGACAGAATGGACTCTGGCAGCTGAAATTATGACTTCCGACAGCTAAATGTCCCTTGACAATGAGTGTGTAAAATGGCCAATGGCCTGTTTTTTTGTCCAAAAGAACTCGAACTCTCTCTTTTCTCTCTCTAAGCTACTGTGACATGCAAATTTGGGTTCTAAGAGGTTTTCTTGCCCATTTCATTCTTGGAAACTTGATTCTTCTAAAGAGAAGCTTGGTGAAAGTGGATTGAAGCTAGGATCACTAATTCACTTCCTTTTCCATTTAAAAGGAAAGAGGTATATTCCCTTTATTTTTGATCTTTTAGAAGGATCTAAGTATGTCTAGGTGTGTTACATAGTTGGTTTCTTTAAATGCATGTATATTTAGAGGAGCTTTAAAGCATTAATAAGTTAAAAAGAGGGTTGCATGTTGAGTTCTTGGTTTTTTTTCCTTGTTAAATGTGATGTGTGAAGCTAATAGAACTTTGAATTCTAGTTTTGAGTGGTTGCATGTGAGTTTAAGGTTGATTTTTAGTTTTCTTAAGCCTTAAATGCAAGTTTCTTTTGTGGAATTCAAGAATTCCTTGATGATGTTATTTTTGATGTTGGTTGAATCTTGAATTCAAGGTCAATTTGGAATTGCATGTATGTTTTGATCTTGATTCCCAGTTGTTTTTGGCCTTAGACATGTGTCTATATGTTTGGATTATGTTTTAGACACTTAGGGTGAGTTTGGGTGTTATTGGGAGATGGATTTTGTAGGCTTTCGACATGGAAATTTTAAAAATTCCCAGGCTCAGCAGCTAAAAACCATTATTTTGGCAGCTAAAGCACATAATTTCTCGCGAAAATATGGAAAATTTTCAAGTTTGGCAGTTGAAGTCCAAGACTTCGACCACCACAGTGGCTACTAGAAAAAAAATGGGACTTTTGAGCCTCAAAGGTTCGGCAGTTAAAGTGGGTTCTGCCAACCCTATTCTCCCTTTTTTTCCTAATGTTCCAAAACATGATTTTATGGTTCCTAAAGGCTTAGAATAAGATGTTTGATGTGTCTATAGTGTTCTAGTGCTTTGAATAACTCCTTAGGTTCCGATGTGTATAGGATTGAACTTGGGGGATTTGGGAAGCTAAGGATTTGAGGCTAGCTACCATTCATGTTAGGTGGTTGATAAGCTATAAGAGGTGAGTAACTTTAACCCTAATAAATTTAAATTCTTTAAATATGATTCATGATCATCCATATGCATCATTTCATTGCTTACTAGGGTCTATGTATTTGGAATACAAATATGTTGCATTTTGCATAACTGTTATTGATGCATGATGAAATTTAGATGACCCACTAATTCTCCCTATGTTATATATATGTTACGTTTATGATGTGATTATGCATGATTTGTGGTGATAAGACCATGTGAGGCCTGATAAGCCCTTGGCGCACTACTTTTAAGTGAAATCATAAGGAGCCTCTATCTGAGCTCGGCATATTGGATATATTAAGCAAAAGTTCTGACGAGCCTCTGTATAAGCTGGGCATATTGGAATTAGGGGATCACTGGTGAGAAGTCCATCTTATGTTGAATGTTTTTAATGTGAAAACTCATTTGGATGTTGCATTGCATATGTATGAAATGAATGATATAATTAATTGATGTTGGTTAGTTTACTCACTGAGCTTGTATACACTCACCCCTTTCTTCTAACCCGAGGTGCATGAGTGCAGGAGCAGCAAAGTCCCTTGGAGCTTAAGCAACAGGAGAAGCTGTAGAGTGTTTATATGTATGTTGTATGTTAGTGGACATGTAATATATAAAGGAATAGTTATTGTGGTGGTATTCAAGTTTTTTTATAAATGTTTTATTTAAAGTATAAGTGATGTAATTATGGATATCTGTAATCTAAGCTAACTTTTTATTTTTAAGTATGTATGTTGAACTAATTACACTTTAGTGATTTTATGCATGAAAGGGCTCAAATTCTGAGCCAATTTTATGTTAATTATGAATGAGAAAACTAACGTGCAATAGTTTGGAGTATGCTTGGATTATGACATATGTTAATATGTTATTGTTTAACAGGTTTTAGGCTTACTATTGGTTCCGAGAGCCTTAAGCTAACCTGATCCCTAGTGTCAGTAATAGCCCTCAGGTTGGGTTGTTACAAAGTTGGTATCAGAGCTATAGGGTAGATAAGTGGACCTAGATACTGGCAAAGGGATAGGATAAGTATGAAAAGGAAGTATGTTCACCAACATAGTTAGGGAAATACATGTCTAGTAGGGTTGAGTCCCTGTTTGTTATACACTGTATGTTATATTTACTCTACGTTTTATGTTATGTTTGATGATATGTTGTGTGTTCATGTGACTCCACATGAACTTTATGTGTGCTCAGTACTTCTTATTTGCTTTCAAAAAATGTGAGGTTTAAGACGGTCTGCTAGGTTGACTGGTGCCCCACTGAGAATGAGGGTATTGGAGCACTACTCGCTAACCCTATTACTAGGGAGAGAGTAAGCAGAAGTGGAAGGGAAGAATCTTTAAAAGGCCTTAGAAGGTCTTTTGAGGTTAGCTAGGAAACCTCCAGTGCACCTAGAATGTCAGTAGATGCACAAAGGAGTTCTCATGGTCTTCCACAATAGTATGAAAATCCTGAGTCTTTAAGCATGGGAAGAGTGAGAGAAAATAGTTTTATTGAGGAAGGAGATGAGTCAGAATTTGTGTCCCTTAGATATGGTTATTTGCATCAAGGAAGTTTTAGAAATTTTGGATTTGTGGGCTATCCCTAATATGCCCCCTTCATGCCTTACCCACCTTACTTTCCACAGTTCAACATCCCATGTATCCTCCCTAACAATATCCCCATAGCTCTTTAACCAAAATGGGAACTCAAAACCATATAGAGGAAGTTACAGGAAAGACCACCACCTCCTGTAGCCCCAATAGTTTTGATAAAAGAGACTGGGACAAGTGGTAGAGGTAAGGTAAAGATGATGGACTACTTGAAGCTAGATGCACCTAAATACAAGGAGCAAGATGATCCTTTCAAGTATGTTAAGGCAGTCAAATTGATAGCAGATGAGTTGGGTGTCAACAATAGTAGGGGAGCAAATGAGTTGGGTGCTAGTGATAGTAGGGCAATTTAGATGGCTAGCTTTACCTTGAAATGTAAAAAGGCAAAAGAGTGGTATAAGACTTATGTTGCTGATAAGGTTGACAAAATGACCTGGTTTCAGTTTGTGGTAGAATTTACCAACTAGGCCTTCTTAGAAAGCTCTAGGGAGTTGAAAGTGGTAAAGTTTGAGCAGTTGAAACAAATAGCTAGTACAAGTATGGATGAGTATACAGATAAGATTGTGGATCTCCTGCAATGTGTGGGGTAAGAGTATGATACTGACAGAAAGAAGGCTAAAAGGTACACTCAGATGCTGCACTCTAGATAGTCATCCTTGATTTTAGTTGCTAAAACCCATAGCTTCCATTCGATAATAGATGCAGAGATGAAAGCTGGGGCTATCATTGAAGGGAATCTTGATCAGAAAAGTACTAAGGTTGAACAGTTCACCATTCCAAAGGTTAAAGATGCTAGGAGGTTTAGTCATATGACTGAGGCTATTTCTACATTCAGGACTAAGAAGGAAAAAGGAGGGAAATTTGGTAAGTAGCAAAAGAAGAATAAGTTTTAGAACATAATCAAGTTAGGCCTCGGGATGGGAAGCCGATATAGTTCAAGTTCGGATACTTCAGGTTATGTTAGATGTGGGAAGCCTCATCAAAAACCTTGTAGGTTCGGAACCTTTACATACTATAGATGTGGTCAGGAGGGACACATGTTAAAGGAATGTCCTAATATGGAAAGGGTAGCTTCTCAACAAGCAGGGTCAGGTAGTGTGTCCTAATAGATAGCGAGACGGACTTATTAGGAAGGGGACAAGGTAATGGATGAGGTTCTTCATCCTCCACAATAGGTTCACAAGGGAGGGGTTTAACAGCACCAGCTTGGATCTTTACCATGACATAACAAGAAGCTAATACCTCCAACACTGTGATGTTAAGTAATCTTTGCATAGGCAGTTTCAATGCACATGCTTTGATTGATTCAGATGCTCCACACTCTTTTGTTAACCCTGGTACAACCCTAAGATTAGGATTGGTAGTCTCAAGTTTAGAATATCTATTGTTTTTTAGTGGACCCAAGTGTGACCAGTAATAGGAATGATTTATTACTCTTGTCCAGTGATAATTGAGGATAGGTGTTTTCTAGCTGACTTATTAGTTCAAGAGTTGACACATTTTGATGTCATTCTAGGAATGGATTGGCTTTTAGCTAACTATGCTACCCTAGATTGTAGAAGCAAGATAGTAGAGTTTAGAGGATAAGATGGGTTAGTTGTAGTGTTCCAAGGAGATCAAGTAACACTTGTTAATGGTATGATCTCAGCCATGCAAGCCAGAAAGATGCTCTAAAGAGGGTGTAGAGAGTTTATAGCTCATGTTAAAGAAGTTATAGAAAACAAAAGTGAACTAGGATCAGTTCTTATGGTAAGAGAATTTCCAAATGTGTATCTAGAGGAGTTGCCTAGGTTGCCAAATGAGAGGGAGATAGATTTTGAAATTGATCTAGTGCTTGGCACTATACTTATATCTATCCCTTTTATAGGATGGCTCTTGTAGAACTAAAGGAATTAGAGGAACAAATGTAGGATTTAGTGGATAAGGTGTTCATTAGACTGAGAACCTCTCCTTAGGGTGCTTCGATGTTGTTTGCGAAGAAGAAAGAAGGATCCTTGAGGCTATGCATTGACTACAGATAGTTAATAAAGTGAGCACCAAGAACAAGTACCCTTTGCCCCGTATTGATAACCTGTTTAATCAACTAGCAGGAGCTGGTTGTTTCTCTAAAATAGACTTAAGGTTCGGATATCACTAATTGAGGATCAAGGAGACAAATATTTTGAAGACAGCCTTTCAGACCAGGTACAAGCATTATGAATTTCTTATGATGTCGTTTGGATTAACCAATACCCTAACTACATTTATGAATCTCATGAGTAGTGTATTTAAACCTTATCTAGAACACTTTATGATCGTCTTTATTGATGACATATTAGTACATTCTAGAAGCCCTAAAGAGCATACTTCTAAGAATGATTCTCTAGACATTAGGGGGGTATCAATTGTTTGCAAAGTTTTTTAAGTGTGAGTTCTAGCTGAAGAGCATTTTCTTGGGACATGTAGTGTCAGAGCAGGGAATTGAAGTGGATCCCAAGAAGGTTGAAGTGGTGGCAGATTGGTCGAGGCCAACTATAGTGACTAAGATCAAGAGTTTTCTAGGTTTGGCAGGCTATTATAGGAGTTTTGTACCTAATTTCTCCCAGATACTTACTCTAATGACTCGATTAACTCAAAAGAATAAGAAGTTTGAATGGAGTGATCAATGTGAGGAGAACTTCTAGAAGCTTAAGGAATGTCTGATTTCAGCACCAGTGCTTGCTTTACCTTTAGGCAATGAAGATTTGACCATTCATTGCGATGCCTTCAGAGTGAGTTTGGGATGTGTTCTTTTGTAGAATGGCAGAGTAATAGCTTATACTTTAAGGTAGTTAAAGAAGCATCAAACTAATTATCCCACTCATGAATTAGAGATGGTGGCTGTGGTCTTTGCTTTGAAGATGGGGAGACACTATTTATATAGGGGTAAATATGAAATTTTCACAGACCATAAGAGTTTCCAGTATATCTTCAATCAGAAAAAGCTAAATCTCAAACAAAGGAGATGGGTAAAGTTGATTAGTGATTATGATTATACCATCCAGTATTATCCAAGAAAGGTAAATGTTGTTACAGATACCCTCACCTAGAGATCATTTAGCAATTTGACTCATATATTTATAAAAAGGTGGCCTATCTTGAAGGAGTTACACCAATTGATTGGAGAAGTGTTACGGGTGGAGTTATTAGTTAAGGGTACTTAGATAGCTCAGATAAAGGCGATACTAGTGTACTTAAGTTAAGTAGTAGAGAGGCAACATGAAGACCTTGAGTTGGTAAAGATAGCTAAAGCAGTGCAGGTGGGGGAGAACACTGAGTTTCAATTTGATGAGAAAGGAGTGTTAAGATATGGCAGTAGGTTATGTGTACCAGATGATATTAGGCTCAAGGGAGACATTATGAGAGAAGCTCATAATGTTAAGTATAGCATCCATCTTAGAGCCACCAAAATGTATCAAGATCTAAAGAAGGTGTATTTATGGCCTTCCATAAAGAAAGAGATTGCTCAATTTGTGCCTGTTTGTGAAGTTTGTCAGATAATGAAGCTAGAACATCAGAAGTCGGTAAGAATGCTTAACTCACTACTCATTCTAGAATGGAAATGGGAAAATGTGGCAATAGACTTTGTTGTGGGGTTACCAGTGGCCTCCAATAAACATGACTCAATATGGGTTATAGTGGATAGATTGACCAAGAATGGTCACTTCATTCCTATAAGAGCTAACTATTTTGTGGATAAGTTGGCTTAGGTGTATGTGGCAGAGATAGTAAGGTTGCATGGAGCTCTAGTGATAATAGTTTCTGATAAAGGACCATAGTTCACATCAAGGTTTTGGAGTTGTCTTCAAAATGAGTTAGGCACCAGGTTAGACTTTAGCATAGATTTCCATCCTCAGATAGATGGACTGTAAGAAAAGACCATATAGACTCTAGAGGATAAACTAAGAATGCGTATACTTGACTTTAAAGGATGGTGGAAAAAGTACCTTCCTTTAATTGAGTTCGCATACAACAACAACTATCACTCTAGCATCGAAATGGCATCGTATGAAGCTCTGTATGGGAGGAAGTGCAGGTCTCCTATGTGTTGGAAAGAAGTAGGTGAAAGAGTTTTCGTAGGAATGGAGTTAGTGAAAATCATCAATCAAGTTATGCCCTTAATTAGGGCAAGGTTGAAGACAGCTGCTAGTAGGTAGAAAAGTTATGTAGACCTCCATAGGAGAGAAGTGGTTTTTGAAGAGGAGGACATAGTGCTTTGAAAGGTATCTCTGATGAAGGGTGTCATCCGATTTGGAAAAAGAGGTAAACTAGCTTTGAGGTATATTGGACCATATAAAGTGTTGCATAGGGTCAAAAATGGATCTTATAAGCTAGCCTTGCCACTCGAAATGGAAAGGATCCATCTGGTGTTTCATGTGTCTTTGTTAAAGAAGTATATGGCAGATCCGAACAAGGTTATAAGTGAACCTAACATGGAAATTTTAAAGGGTGTTTCTTATGTTAAATAACTAGTATAGATTATAGACACATAGATGAAGAAGCTCAAGAACAAGGAGATACCAATGGTCAAAGTCCTATGGAACCACCATAACATGGAAGAATGCATGTGGGAGGCCTGTGACTCTATGTTACACCAATATCCTCACCTATTCTAGGTATGTTTTATCATGCTTGTCTATGTTGTCCTTTGTGTGATCATGTTGTTATGTGTTTATTTAACAATTGAGGATGAATGTTCTTAAGGGGAGAGAGGGGGGGGGGGGGGGGGGGGAGAGAAGAATGTGACACCCACGATTTCCTAATGTCAGAATTTTTGGCGTAGATGAAATATTCTAGCAAATTCAAAGTTTCCATTAATAAGGGAATGAGGGTATTATGCATGTATGATATGTTCAAAATGTATTTAAGAATGAAAATATTTTAATAGTTTTGACCAAAGACAAGGTTTTTAAAGTGTTTTGGGCGAAAGGAAATTTAGCAACAGAAGCATGGACTTTTAGCAACCCAAATCCCTTTTTACTATTCAAATTCCTTTTGGACAGAATGGACTCTAACAGCCAGAATTATGACTTTCAGTAGCCGAAAGTCCCTCGACAATGAGGGTATAAAATGCCCAGTGGCTTAATTTTCTATCCAAAAGAACTCAAACTCTATCTTTTCTCTCTTTAAGCTACTATGACATGCAAATTTGGGTTCTAAGAGGTTTTCTCACCCATTTCATTTTTGGAAGCTTGATTTTTCTAAAGGGAACCTTGGTAAAAGTGCATTGAAGCTAGGATTGCCAATTCATTGTCTTTTCCAATTCAAGGGAAAAAGGTAAACTCCCTTCCCTTTTGATCTTTTAAAAGAATCTAAATATGTCTAGGTGTGTTAGATAATTGGTTTTTTTAGAATGAGTGTATGTTTAGAGGAGTTTTGGAGCATGAATAGTGTCGCAAGGGTTTTGCAGTCGCCGGACGATCTCACTAAAGCGGAGAAAGTGAGGAGTCACTACTTTAATTTTGAGGGAAATTAAAGAAAACCATTTGTAGAAATAAGATTTATGAAAACCACTTCTAAAACAGAGATTCTAGGTTCGGGGTCCATGTACGGATGGGGAAGGTGTTAGGCACCCCATCTCGTCCCTCAATGAGGGTAAGCAGATTTAACGATGTGCTCTTCATAATTTAAGATTGATAATTTTTAGGGTTAGAATTATGATGTTTGTCCCTGTTATTAGTAAAAGGAACATTTAATATTTCACCATCTTGGGTTTCCCAGGAACACAAGTATATGGGATGACCCTACAGTGAATTGATGTTGTGTTTGTTTCATTCGCTATGTATTTATTAAGTTCCTCCCTCTTCGAATTGGGACTCTAATCCCAAACCAGTGTTATTTGGTTCCTAAAGATTCATAACAAGTGAGGAGGACCCTTGGCTCAGACTTTATGTACCTTATCATTGGCGTTCAAATAACTGAGGGTGCGGTGTGTGTAATGGATATGCAAGAATCGATATGAGTATAGATTTTCATCCCTTTTAATTAGGACTCTAATTCAAAAGGGATGCGTTAATTGAAACCTAGAGAGTTTCCTTCCTTAATGAGGACTCTCAGTTAATGGAGGGAGATCTCATCATCGACAATAATTATCCATAAAATCTTTACTTATATCATCTCATATTAAATTATTTAATATTTTTATTAATGATATTTTATTTAACTAAGCCGAACTGAAGGGAAGACTCCCCTTTAATAATATAAGTACGAGGACCTCGAGAATGACTCTCCACCGGTTCTCAATATAAGATTCAGGGTTCTTAGAGGGACTCTCCTGCAAACCATTTATTAGAAAATGTGATAAATTTTATAATAAAAAATTGCTGGGGCTGACGAGGAAAGGACTCTCTCTCGAATCCCCAATTTCATACAAAATGATTTTATTAGAATTCTAGATTGCGAGGTTTAAGGAAATGACTCTTCCGATCCCTCTAATTTGACATCAAAGAAAATTTTTAAAAGCACAGGAAACTTCAGGAAAGAACTCTCTCCCGATCTCCTCCATTTAAACACTTCGCAAAATATAAAACAATAGGAATTGCAGGAAAGGACTCTCTCCCGATTCCCTGATTTGACATTGAACACTTTGTAAAATATAAAACTACAGGGGTTTCAGGAAAGGACTTTTTCCGGATCCCCCTGATTTAATACCGAATGCTTTGTAAAATACAAAACTTTTAAGAATTTCAGGAAAGGACTCTCTCCTGATCTCCCTATTTTGAAAAGGGAATTTAAATGTCACGAATGTTGATCCGAACTCTTCGTCGATCTTCCGCATAATTCCTCGATCTCTTTACTATTCGAACTCCTTTGTTTCCACTCCTATAGCTTATTGTTTGATCTTTTCTATTTTGGGTTTCGTGTCTTATGATTCAAGTTTGTCTTGATTTTCCGATCTTATAGCTTATCATCCGAGCTTGCCTCGATTTTTGATCTCATAATTTACTTGTTCGGGCTAATCCCAATTTCCAAGCTCACAACTCATTCGAACCTTTTACATTGATCTAGAATACATCTATTTTCCTAATTATTTTTCTTATTTATTCGGATCGAAAATTTCTAAGTCGTCACTTTTATCCGTACTCCTTATGGTATTTACGAAGCGTTAGTGACCCGAACTTTCACTCTCATACGAAATAAAAAGAATTAAAAGTAATGATGACTATAAGACTTGCTAATGATAAGAGGCCAAAGATAATATTTATGACGCAAGTCAAACTTGATGCGACCCTATTCTGAAAACTCTGTGTGATAGGTCACCTTAAAAATACTTACGTCATAAACACAAACTAGCGATATTTAGAGAGTGACAAGTTAAATGCTTACCTGTAGGGAGCTGAAATAATGGATGAATCAACACCGATGCTCTGTGAAACGGAGTGACTTTGAGTTGCCGAAGGAGATGACAGTGAGGTCTTGATGACGAACTGTGATTGGACTTTCAAGATGGTGCACGATTGCCAAGGGTATGGATTGCAAGACCTGTAGCTTTAGTGATAAGATCCTTTAGAAAACTTATTTCTAAAGTCTCTAGGAATTTCAAGAGCTTCAGAATGAAGGGCAATAAAACTATATTGAAATTCAGAGGTTTTCTGATGATAATAACCATCTCCCTCTATAGTATTACATGCAAGTATTTATAGGGAATGGGTACTCAAAATAGAGGGTCAGGATTTTAGCAGGAAGAGATAGAGCGCTCGGATTTAAAAGGACGTGATCCAACATCTTAGAATTAAAGAGAATCAAGATTAAGGGTTGGGATTTGGTTCAAAATCTCTGTCCTTTCATTCTTTAATCCAATGATCAAGGGTCTTACCTTACAAAATAGATCCAAGGGCTGGGAATAAAAAGTGCTAAATCTGTTATTTACTTTTGATCTGAGGGCCTCAAATCCATCCTTACAATTATAATCAACGGTGTAAGTTGAGATGTACTGGGCTGCTTTAACCATTTGAAATCCGATGGCGAAGAGTGCATCCTTACAAATGAAATGGGTGGTGAGGGCTAAATTGTACCCAAAATGCTTTAACTAACTTGGATCTGATGGTAGAGGAATTATTCTTATGAATTAAAGGTTATGATTAAAAGTGATTCAACTCCCCAAGCCCTCTGATCTCTATAAGTCATTCCTCAGTCTACCTGACCTCTCATTGTGATTGATTGATCTGAGGCTTGTTTTTATGATCTCTATCCACTTTACTGCATCCAGTCTTTTCATGCTTCCCGATCTCTTCCTACTCCCCAATTCTTTCCCGTCCCTCCTCTGTATTCGACCAGTATTGGTTAAAGCAATAAATTCTTCTATTATCAATGAGCCGCTTCGAGTTCTGTAGGCATTAAATGTCAAGGCCCTATATATATGCGAGAGGGGAGCCTGTCATTTTCACACTTACACTCTTCTCTCTCCGACTAATTTCCCATGTGCTACTTCTCTGATTCTAACTTTTCTGGTAAAAATTCTCATCATTACGACTGGTTCAATCTTTTTTCGATCGGTTTCTTTGCCTATCACCTGAAAATGGATGACTCTGGTGATCAGAGAATTATGAGAGCGTCATCCGATGATGGTGAGAGAACCGGACTAATTTACCGATCAGGGTCCAAAATGACTACCGTGCCGATCTCCAATCAGTTTATCGGTATGATCTGTGGACCGATCTCGGACAAGGGGATCGTTAATTTCAATCTTGATGTTGTTGACCGCCTCTTGAAGTTCATTTGGCTCCTAACCATGTCAGGGGTCCCGATTGAGGCTCGGTTCTAGTCGATGACATCGACGATGACACCAAGCTTTCCATAGTCTTTATCATAGTTGACGAGAGCTACCCTCCCGATCTCTACATATCTCTTAAATGGTTTCTTAACATCGGGGGTGATCTGAACTATGAAAGCAAGATAGGTAGAATGTAGTGTAGGGACATTTGTAATTACTGACCTTGAGAGATCCCCAAATGATGTAATCTGATCCTTTGGAAATGAAATGAAGTCTTATTTATTCAAAATTGATTCAATTTATTCTTCTTTTTATTATTGCATTGATTATTTTTTCGATCTCTGATAACTGTGTCTAATCTAATCCCTTATCGAATCCCCATCCTACTGATCCCTTTGGTTCAAAACCTTATTCTATCGGATATATGGTCGATCCCCGTTAGTCGATCTTACTTGTCTGATCTCATTGCCATGCTTCTGGAATTTTTCTTTGTTGAATTATGGAAACGATCAGATCCCGCTAACCAATGCGTCACCTAAGGCCTCATGAGCATTTAATGCTAGGAAAAGTATAAATAAGAGGGGGGGGGGGGGTTAGTCATTTACATACTTATGTTGTTTTCTGATTCTCTGAATAACTTCAATGCTCTCCCTCAGTTCTTGTTTTTTCTTTGACGCGATTCATTATTAGGTAGTAGTTTTAATATTTTTCCGATCATTTTGTCTCCGTTATCTGAAAATGAGTGGCATCGACGATCAGAGAGTTGTAAGCCCACTTTCTGTTCACGTTTTTTGGTCTTCCGATGAAGGTGATAAGGCCAAACCGAGTAGGCAACCCGAAGCCATTAAGGCCATCATTCCGACCACTAGTCAGCCTACAGGGCCAAACTGGCAACAAGCCTTTATCATAAGGAGAGAGCCTCCCATGGTAGATGAGCTTACCTCAATTCTGGGGATGTCTGATCTCGAGTTAATAAGCTAGGAGTTCAACCTTCCACCCAACTCCTTCGAACTCATTCGATGTCACGGGAACTTTCGTGCCGATCACTACTTTGACGAGGTTAATATGATTGTGGTATACGAGGAGCAGTTAAAGGTCGGGCTGTGGTTTACTCTAGAGTCATTTTATAAGGACTTCTTGAAGTATACTCGAGTTTGCGTCGCACTGGTACATCCAAACTCGTGGTGAGCCTTGGTGGCTTTTAGAGGATTATTCTGAGCTAAAGGACTCGAACCCACGGTGAAGGTCTTCACCGAACTGCATGTTCAACGAAAGGATAATGAGTTCTGATTTTTTCAGGCAAAACCACATTGTAGGTTGTTCACCGATCTCCCATCTTCACTCAAAAATTGGAAAGATCGGTTCTTCGTACTTCAAAGCAAAAACCCCCATGGCTTCGAGGGGATTCCCCGAAGTTGGAATTATTTGGCCAATAAGCCGGAGAGAAGAGTTGTGCTGACTGATGTCGAGAGCGCCATGGTGAAGGAGCTTAAGAGCCAAGCGAACTCTTGCAAATATTCGTGCCTAGATGTGATAATGGCTGAACTCAAGTGGTGGTTGATGAGTGTGACTGCTCATGAGAACATCCAACTGCAACTCTCTGATCTGGGTCCTGGGACTGGTAAAACCTGAATCTTTAATCTCTTAGTCCCTGGCGATCTCACTAATCTCATTTTTCTATATAGGTATGGCTGGAAATGAGGCAGTGAGGGAAGCTCAGAAGCTGAATAAAGAGCTCAGCAGGAAAGTATTAGAAATGAAGAGATCTGAAGCTTAGAAGAGCGCCCGAACTGAAGAGAAGAGCTTGAAGGTTCTAATCCAAGATCAATCTATCCCAAAGTGGCAAATCCTTGCCATGGAGCCTCCCACCCAATCTGAAACTCCTCCCTAACCTTCGATCACTTCATCTTCAGAGGGCAGATCCTCGGGGCAAGGAGCTTCGTCTAGACGACCTCTTTCACAAACCGCTAAAATACTACTCCAATCATTGGAGAAGAACAAATCGGTGCGGGGCAATCTCGATTTGGCAAAAGTAATGAGCGCTATGATTTGTTTCCCTAAGGATCATACTAGAATGGATCCTAAAAATATTGATGATCTTCTCAGACTTTCGATGAGCCTGAGCTCAAAAGCAATGGTGACCCAGCACGCGATCAGAGAGATGGTTTATCTTATGAAGAGGGAGATGTCAAGGATGTCTCAAGACATGGCGTCAATGCAGAACCAACTCTCTGCCGTGAATGCCCAGATTGTCAAGTTGGAAGGACAAATGAAGTCTTCCGAAGAGAAGGCAGCTCAGCTGGAAAAGGAGCTTGACGATGTTTGGGTCAAGTTCTCTAAAGAGATTCAAGCGAAGGATGAGGAGGCTCTGATGAAAGAAGCTGGGGCTTATGTGAAAGCTCATAGTGATCTCCTTGTTGAGCTTGTCAAACGTTATCCTGACGAGGACTTTGCCTTGCTCAAGGAACTTGCTCTGGGTGCTGAAGCTGAGAGTGAGGGCGAACAAGAGAGAGAGGAGGGAGTAAATGTTGAAGATGTAACTAAAGAACAGGCTAGGGAAGATCCTCTTGCTAAATGACTTGTGTATTTTATTTCTTGGAATGAATTTTAAAGTTCTTTTTGTTTGTGATCAAATCTTGGAAAGATCAAAAAATTTTAAATTAAGTATGCATGAGTATTGAATCAACTCCCACTTAATCAAATAAGCTCAGACACGGAACTTAAGATCGGTTATTAATCGTGAAATAACTGTTTAAAGGGATCGGATAAATTTAATTGCAAGTGCAAGATCGAAAAGTCTTGTGACTGAGAATCGATTAAAACTTGGACGCGCACATAAAAATGATTTGAGTACAGGTCTTAGTCTGAATTTGATGAGTTTGGGACCTCTTATTAAAGATCGGCTAAAACGTTAACTTGGTTAAACACTTGAATCATTCGAACGAGGTAACTAATCACAAGACATCCCAGAATTTGGGATCTCGGACATGAGGAGATCAGAAAACAAAATACAAAATCGGATGGTCTAAAAATTAATCAAAACGGGTCGGGAAGATCGGGAAACACTTGGTTTGAACGCACTTTGAAGTTTATTATTTATCAGGGAGGTTACTAGCTCAAAGAAAATGACTTGGGATCGGATAACTAGTTGAGATTGGTCAAATGCCTACTAGGGGGATCGACATAATTATGATTATTTGAACTATGAAACTTGAAGATTGACCAAAATATAGTGTCTATAGCAACCCCTCTTTACATGTTTTCCTATTAGAGAGAATGAAATTCTCTCATATAAGAATCATATAAAGATTTAGAATCATATTTTGGGTGGCTGGGATACTACGATTAAAATTAAAAATACTGAAAATTAAAATCAACTTAGATCTTGAATCCAAAGGTTGATAACGGGAAATTAAAATGCTGGAAATTAAAATTAACTTGGATCTTGAATCCAAAAGTTGATAATAGGAAATTAAAATGCTGAGAATTAAAATCAACTTGGATCTTGAATCCAGAGGTTAAAAAATGCTAGAAATTAAAATCAACTTAGATCTTGAATCCAGAGGTTGATAACAGAAAATTAAATGCTGGGAATTAAAATCAACTTGGATCTTGAATCCAGAGGTTGAAAAATGTTGGAAATTAAAATCAACTTGAATCTTGAATCCAGAGGTTGATGATAGAAAAATTAAAAGGCTAGAAATTAAAAATCAACTTGGAACTTTGATTAACTAGTTTTATATATGTACCTTTAGCGCACAAACTACAAAGCAAATCTAATGTAAGGTGTTCATCCAATCAAAGTTTACTTAACGAGGCCTCGAAGGTGAATGATTAACGGAAGAAGTTAGAACAAACCTCAAGACTTGGCTCATTAACTTTTCTGCCCTTATCATTCTAAAGACTTGAATGATTTCCTCTGAGTGCCCCTTCGCCTTAGCTCCTCCTCCCCCTCCTTTTTTTTTTTTTAGGATGCCCTTCTAGGTTTTCACCCTTCACTCATTTTGCAGAAAGTACCCTTGTGAGTTTTCACCCTCTTTCTCACGTTTTGCTAGGAGCGCCCTTTCGGGTTTTCACTCCTACCCCCTTTTTTTTTTAAAAAAAAAAAACCCTGATCCTTAGATGTAGATGCATCAATCGCCTGTTAATTGCTTACCTCTTGCAAATCTCAAAGCAAAGTATATGAAGTTTCCTGTGTTTAAATTCTTATCTTATAATAAAGCTTTAACAAATTAATAGCTCATAAACCAAGGTAGACAAACTAGGAATGAATTCATTCATGAAATAAGGTGATATTTATGTTATGGTTTAATGATCGAACGAATAAGGATACAACTTTTAGAGAAAAGGTAAAAGGATAAATCATACAAATTCCCTTTAGTTAACTTTGAAGTCCCCCGATCGCCATCATTTTAAGTAACCCTCTGATGAGCGTTTGTGCTGTGGTAACTTATTGCCTCTTGATCTTGAGCCCCCCTCCCCCCCTCCCTTTATTTCTCTGCTATCTCAAACTAGGAGCGCACTTTTCGGGTTTTTACCCCTAGATTTTTTATTATTTATTTTTTTTTGTAGGGTGCCCTTTTGGGTTTTCTGATATACTTATATTATATAGATGTTTTTAAGCACATTTGTATACTATCTCATAGCATTTAGGTAAGTAATCCCATGCATAGTAGTTAATTTCATTAGTTTTTTGTAATTTCTATTGTCAAGCTCTTAATTTCATGTTTTCGGCATCATTGCAGGTATTTGGGTGAAGCCCCAAGGCATAGGAGTCCGGAAGGAAACTTGGAAAGGCTAAAGGATTGTGAAAAGCTACTGATACACCTTACACGGGTCGTGTAAGCAAAGCCACAGACCCGTGTAGCCTTCTGCTAGAGAGCCAATGGAGGAACAAAAGTACACAAGTCATGTAATTGGACTCATGTAATCTGTAGGGACCGGTGTAAGTCTCTGTCGGGCACAAGCTTGAAGAATTTTCTGAGAACAAAAGTACACGGGTCGTGTAACCAGGCCCGTGTAGCTAACGCAGACCCGTGTAAACCTCTGTGCCAATGCAAGACTCCGCCATTCCGCTCCAGTAAGTTACACGGCCCGGGGCCGTGTAGTGACACACGGGTCGTGTATCATGCAGCAGCCAGTCTCCTAACCTGAATTCCCACTCTTGTTTACAGATTCAAAACAGAATCCTAGGGCTTTTTGGACTCAAAATGACCTAACCCTAGAACAGCTATTATAAATAGAAGCAGAAAATATCAAGGAAGGGGGGGAGATTAATCGTTTTATAGAGCTTTTTAGGAGTTTCAGAAGAGTGCTCGCTTCTGCACTCTCTTCAGCCATCTTGAGGAGAAGAATATCAGTATCAAGGAGGAGTTTTTCAGCCGAAGTTCCATAAAAATCAAAGCTGCAAACCCTCTTCGGTTCTTTCATTCCATTTCCTTAAACGGATTTTTATTGTTCTTTACTTCATTTTTATTATGTTTGCTGAACTCAACATGAGTGAGTAACTTTCATATTCTGAAATTGGGAGAGTAATGCTTATAATCATTATTATGGATAAATATTAAGTTTTATTTATTGGATTTGAGATTTGTTCATTGATTTAATTTCTTGTGATCTTAATGCATGCTATGTGTTGGTACCCACCTAGTATTGATTATAGATATTAATTAAAGGACTGAAAGGTGAAGATTAATATTAGAAAATCAAGATTTTGAACTTAGGAATTCTAACCTAGACATAGGCTGATTACCTTTATGAAATTTCAAAATTGGTCAAAGACCTTAAAGGGTTTTAATTAATTTGATCGCCACGAAAGTCGGGTTTAAGTTAATTAAAATACACCCTAGGTCCCTTAAGAGAGGACTTAGGATACCTTAGGATTAATTTCCATCAAGGCAAACTATTCTCAATCTAGTAAATAAACAAGATAACATCTATAGTAAGATTCAAGTGTGAAATCTTAATTCCGGAATTGTTTCAAAATAGATTATTTCATTTTAAGTTTATCATTCTAGTGTTTAAAATAAACAACTTTCATTCCCTCATTATTTGATAGCCTAAATAGTCAAAATTACTGTGTAGATTGGTACTTACTAATCACATTCCTCATGGAAATGATACTCTACTCATCACTTTATTACTTGTTAGCGATCCGTACACTTGCAGAGGTTGTAAAACCAGCGAAACAAGTTTTTGGCACTGTTGCCAGGGAATCTGACTTTAGTAATATCGAGCGATAGGCAATTTAGCTTATTTAGGCAATTATATTTATTATCTAATTTTATTTGATTTGTTTTATTTCTTTTCTTTTCTCTTAGGTGCCTGACTTGGTATATGACCAGAACAAGGCCAGAAGAAGAAATCTTGGACTGTGATCCCGAAATAGATAGAATTCTAAGAGCCATTAGGAGGGAAAGGAAACATCAAGAGCACGATTAAGAAAATCCCGAAATTCCAACCATGGCCGATAATAATGAAAGGCCAAGACTCTTAAGAGATTACGGAGCCCCATCTGTCCAAGGATTTCAACCCAGTGTCACAAAACCCACAGTGGAAGCCAATAACTTTGAGTTAAAGCCAGCATGGCTTCAAATGATTCAACAAACCCAGTTTGGAGGTTCACTAACAGAAGATCCACACTACCACCTCCAGTATTTTCTTGCCCTATGTGACAAGTTTAAGATGAATGGAGTGTCTAATCAAGCCACAAGACTCAGAACATTCCCATTCTCTCTTCAAGACAGAGCAAGGAAGTGGTTACTTTCTCAACCAGCTAGAACGTTCACCACTTGGGAAAACCTGTCACAAGCTTTTCTAGCAAGGTATTTCCCACCTGCAAAGACTGTAAGACTGAGGCTTGAGCTCAACACCTTCAAACAAAAAGAAGGTGAATCACTCTATGACGCATGGAAAAGATATAAGGACCTGCAGAGGGAATGTCCACACCATGGCATAGAGGATTGGCTACTAGAGCAAAATTTCTATAATGGGTTACTACCCTCTACAAGGAGCACAGTAGATTCGACTGCAGAAGGTGACCTAATGGAGAAAATAGTGACATAAGCACTTGAACTTTTAGAGAGGGTTGCATATCATAATTATGAGTGGTCAAATGAAAGAGGAATGGCAAGGAGAATAGCAGGAGTCCTGGAGGTGGATGCCCTAAGCATGATAAATGCTCAATTTAATTAGCTCACAAAGAGACTTGACAGAATGCAAGCCAACATAGTTGGTACAAGTAACCAGCATTGTGATAACTATGGAGGAGGATATACAACCTCAGAATTTAACAGCTTCAATGAACCTCCCACAGAACAGATGAACTATGTGAATAATGGAGGAAACTTCAACCAGAGATAGCCCAACAATCCATAATCAAACACTTACAACCCTGGATGGAGGAACCACCCAAATTTCTCATGGTCAAACCAACAGAATCAGCCAATAAACAAACAACAGGGGTACAAACCACCAGCACCCCTTGGATTTCAGAACAGAGGCCAAAACTTTGCACAACAACTGCCGCCTCCTTAACCTCAGCAACCTGAACTGAAGATGGCCATGGAATCCATGATGAAAGGTTTCCTAGCAGCTCAACAACAATAGAATGAATTGATTAAATAGCTGACTTCCAAAATGGACCAACTTGCTATCCATAATAAGGTGCTAGAGAATCAAATTGCTCAGCAAGCAAGTTCTTCAAGTAAGGCTGCTGGTAAACTGCTTAGTCAACCAGAGATAAACCCAAGGGAGCATTGTAAGGCAGTTATATTGAGGAGTGGGAGAACTCTAGTACGACCTTAGAAAAATCTGAAAGCCAAGCAGAGAAAAAGGAGGAAGAAGCCAAGAAAGATCAGGAAGAGGAAGCAGGGAAGAAAAAGAAGTTACCAGAGCCATACCAGCTTCCCCTACCTTTTCCTCAGAGATTTCAGAAAGCCAAATTGGACAAGCAGTTTAGAAAGTTTTTAGAAGTTTTACAGAAACTTTATATCAACATTCCCTTCACTGAAGCACTCTCTCAGATGCCATCCTATGCCAAATTTCTTAAGGAAATCCTGTCAAAGAAAAGAAAACTGGAAGACTATGAGACAGTTGCTCTAACAGAGGAATGCAGTGCCATACTGCAAAACAAATTGCCTCCAAAGTTGAAAAATCAAAGGAAGTTTCCTTATACCCTGCCTCATTGGCAACAAGAAAATAAACAAGGCCCTCTGTGATCTTGGGACAAGTGTGAGTTTAATGCCTCTATCATTATGCAAAAAACTGGAGATCGAAGAACTAGAGCCCATAACAATTTCACTGCAATTGGCTGATCGATTTGTTAAATATCTTATGGGCATACTTGAGAAAATCCCCATCAAAGTGGGCAAATTCTTCCTTGAGATGGAAGAAGATGTTCAGATCCCTATCATCCTGGGAAGACCATTCTTGGCAACTGCCGGAGCAATTATAAACATAAAAAATGGGCGACTAACCCTTAAGGTAGGAGAAGAAGAAGTGGAATTCAACTTGCTCGACACAATAAAACACAAATTTGAACTTGATGAATGCTTCAAGGTTGACATAATTGACAAACAAGTTAAAGAGGAATTTCATAAGATACATCCTAAAGATCCTCTTGAAGCATGTATTCTGCATAGCCACACAATGAATAATGAAAACACAGAAATAGCAGCCTGTGCACAATAGTTAGCAGCTCATCCACCCCTACACTTAGCTCAAGCTTCCGAGATGGAGAAGTTGAAGGAGGAACAGCCCAAGGGCAAGCTCCAGGAAAACACCAAACAGGTAGAACTGAAACCTCTCTCCTCCTCACTAAGGTATGCATTTCTAGACTCAAACTCTAAATATCCTATTATAATCAATGCTAGCTTGTCTAAGATAGAAGAGGAAAAATTGCTAAGAGAACTTAGGACCCATAATAAGGCCATAGGGTATAAAATAGAAGACCTGAAAGGGATTAACCCCTCGATTTGCATGCATAGGATACCTATGGAAAAAAACAGTAAACCCACTATCGAGCACCAAAGAAGACTTAACCCAAACATGAAAGAAGTAGTCAAGAAAGAAATTTTGAAACTATTAGATGCAGGTATCATATACCCAATTTCTGATAGTAAATGGGTTAGTCCAGTATATGTAATTCCTAAGAAGGGTGGGACAACTATTATCCAAAATGCAAACAATGAACTGATCCCTACTAGGGTAGTCACTGGTTGGCGAATGTGCATAGATTATAGGAAATTGAACAGTGCCACCAGAAAAAGACCATTTTCCTCTCCCTTTCATTGACCAAATGTTAGAAAGGTAAGCGAAACACTCTTACTTCTATTATCTAGATGGGTACTAGGGGTTCTTTCAAATTTCTATTCACCCAGAAGACCAAGAAAAGACCACATTCACATGCCCTTATGGAACATTTGCATATAGAAGGATGCCCTTTGGTCTTTGTAATGCCCCTGCCACTTTCCAAAGATGCATGTTTGCTATTTTTTTTTTATTATATTGAAAATATCATGGAAGTTTTTATGGATGATTTTTCTGTCTATAGAACTACTTTTGATGATTGCCTAGCTAATTTATCTAATGTATTGCAAAGATGTGAAGAATCAAACCTGGTCCTAAATTTGGAAAAATGACACTTCATGGTAAGAGAAGGTATAGTTATGGGACATTTGATATCAGAAAGAGGAATTGAGGTTGATAAGGCAAAAATTGAGATCATTGAAAACATGCTACCACTAACATCAGTCAAGGGAGTGCAAAGCTTTTTGGGACATGCAGGGTTCTACAGAAGATTCATTAAAAATTTTTCCAAAATAGCTAAGCCACTTATCAACCTGTTAAGTCAAGATATTCCCTTTGATTTTGATGAAAATTGCCTTGTCTCTTTTAACAGGATCAAAGAAGCTCTGATCTTAGCACCAATAATACAACCACCAGATTGGGAGCTACCATTCGAGGTGATGTGCGATGCGAGTGCCTTTACAGTTAGAGCGGTGCTCGGGCAAAGAAAAGATAAAAAGCTTCATGCCATTTATTATGCCAGCAAAACACTCGATGATGAGCAAATCAATTATGCCACCACAGAGAAGGAATTCCTAGCAGTGGTGTTCGCAATGGACAAATTCAGATCCTACTTAATTGGATCAAAAGTCATTGTATTCACAGATCATGCTGCCACCTGGTACCTTTTGAACAAGAAAGAGGTGAAACCAAGGCTGATTCGATGGATTTTACTCCTGCAAGAATTTGACCTTGAAATCAAGGATAAAAAGGGATCCGAAAATGTAGTGGCTGACCATCTTTCCATGCTGAAATTAGAGTACACAGGGGACTTTAAGGATTTGCCAATTGATGATTCATTTCCTGATGAGCAATTACTAGCATTCTCCCAAGCCCCATGGTATGCTGACTTTGTTAATTTTCTTATATGCAGGGTATTGCCTCCAAACATGACTTATCAGCAAAAGAAGAAATTTTTGCATAATGTGCGGTTCTATACATGGGAGGAACCTCTTCTGTACAAGAGATGTAATGATGGACTGATAAGAATATGCATACCGAAAGAGGAAATAGAGAGCATTCTGCAACACTGCCATTCATCATTTTATGGGGGACACTTTGGCACCACAAAAACAGCAGCTAAAATTTTGTAAGCTGGATTCTACTGGCCTAATCTGTTCAAGGATGTGAGATCCTTCGTGCTAGCTTGTGATCAATGCTAAAGAACAGGTAACACTTTAAGAAGGAATGAAATGCCACTTCATGGTATACTTGAGGTAGAATTTTTTGATGTATGGGGGAAAGACTTCATGGGTCCATTCCCCTCTTCCCATGGAAATAAGTATATTCTGGTTGGTGTTGATTATGTGTCAAAATGGGTAGAAGCAATAGCCACATTAACCAACGATACTAGAGTGGTCACAAGGTTCCTTAAGAAGAATATCTTCACAAGATTTGGTACACCAGGAGCAATAATCAGTGATGGAAGAAGTCACTTCTGCAACCAACAATTTGAAACACTATTGAAAAAGTATGGAGTAACTCATAAGGTGGCCACACCTTATCATCCTCAAACCAGCGGCCAAGTAGAAATCTCAAATAGGGAACTGAAGCGGATTCTAGAGAAAACTGTAAACCGATCTAGAAAGGACTGGTGCAAAAAGTTAGATGATGCACTGTGGGCATACCACACTGCATATAAAACCCCAATTGGCACAACACCCTTTCGACTGGTTTATGGAAAATCATGCCATCTCCCTGTCGAACTTGAGCATAAAGCTTACTGGACAATTCAGATCCTAAACTTTGACCTTAAAGCTACTGGTAAAAAAAGGCTCCTACAACTGAATGAGTTGGAAGAAATCCGACAGAACGCATATGAAAATGCCAAGATCTTCAAAGACAAAACCAAAAGATGGCTCGACAAGCACATCTCAAGGAAGGAAATTAAAGAAGGGGAACTTGTCCTATTGTTTAACTCCATATTGAAACTCTTTCTAGGGAAGCTGAAATCAAGATGGTCTGGACCTTTTAAGGTCACTCAAGTCTTCCCGCATGGAGCAGTAGAAGTGTGGAGCAAAACCTCAGGTGCATTCAAAGTCAATGGGTAGAAGCTGAAGCCTGACTTTCAAGGAGAACCCACAGAGAAGGGAATCAATTGCACCTTCGAAGACCCTCCTGACAGATCATGAAAGATGAAAGCAAAGTCCAGCTAAAGACTATAAACAAGCGCTTTTTGGGAGGTAACCCAAAATTTTTTTGAACTTTTCTTCTTTCCCTTTCTTATTTTGATTTTTGTTTCATATTCATTAGTGTTTCATTTTGTAGGACCTTCTGGAAAAGTAAGGAGCTAGAAGCAAGAGAGGAGAGGAATCATCAAGTCAAAACCACACAAGAGAAAATTGAACAAAACTGGGGAAGTAGCTCTATTGCTAACCTTTACATCCATTTTATGCATTGAGGTGAGAAAAATTTTTCATAAGGAAAAAAATTAGAGAATCAGAAGATTACACAGGTCGTGTATAGGTTTCACACGCCCCGTGTAACATTCTGGAAGTCCGTAAAACTCTTGCAAAATTTTAACTCTGAGGGAGACAGAAAGTTACATGGATCCCCTTTGTACCTTACACGGGCCGTGTAACATGTTCAGCAAAGCAACTCGAGAGGCAGTAAGTTACACGGGTCCCAGAGCTCATTTACACGGGCCGTGTACTATGACAGAACTTGAAATTTTCGAGTAAAAACTTACACGACTCTACATTTTGGGACCCGTGTAGTGATACATGACCCGTGTATCATGTTGCAGATGGGACTCCTGGGTAGCAAAACGCTCAAAACGAAGGGTCCTAATGGCTCTTTAAATGCACCTCTCTTCCTTAAACTGCTCCCCATGCAAAAACCCTTCATTTCCACCCTTCCTAGTCTATAAAAACCCCTCAAATCTCTTCTTCCTTCACCAAACCCTAGTCTTCTCTTTCCCAAAACTGATAAATGGCTCCTGTAAAATGATCTGCACGAAGAATGAGCTCTTTCTCAAGGCAAGGAGGAGAATCCTCACCTTCTCCCCCTCAGCCGACACCCCAACACCCAAGAACAAGGGCAGCCTCTCCTCAACCAGCCTCTCCTCAACCAGCCCCTCCTCAACCAGCTCCACTGTAACCCCAGCCACGAGCCGCTCCACAACCCAAAATCTCCATTCCTTGGGGATTCCGTGACGATGCCCATAAGGCCATGTGCACCCGGCTTCACACTCGAAAAATTAGCTCCACAAAATACATGGATTTCACACTACTAGAGCAAATCGGGCTGTAAGACGAGATCAACGGACTCCTCGATAGCATCGGATAGACTAGGTTTGCCCAACTCCAATTCCCTGCATACCGGGACACCATAGTGGAGTTTTTGGGCAGTTTCAAGGCCATCTTATGGCCTACTGACAAGGAAGATAGAGGCAGAATTGAATTTTGCCTCCTTGGTGTTGACTGAGTAATGAATATAGATGAGTTCAATGCCATTTTTGGCTTTGACAGCACCGGCCACCAAGAGATCCCTTGGAACTGCATGCTCTACAACAACATTAACTTCTGGAGTTTCATAGCCCCGAACACGGAGCCTTATAACTCCAGCAAGTCAAAATCCTTGGGTATCACCAATCCAGCCCTGCGTTACATGCACCAGTTAGCTGCGCACACCATCATGGGCCATGGTGATAGCCTTGGCATGGTAAATGCCAGCGAGCTCTTTTTCCTGTGGTGTATGGTCATCGGGTAGCACTGCAGCACCGGCTTTTTTTTGTGCAACCACCTCTGCTGCCTCTGTCATCAGCCTACCGGGCACATCGTGCTTGGTGGCCTCATCATAACCATCGCCCTCCACTTCGGGTTCATCACAGGCTGCGCTCTGTCAACAGAACATCAAGAATTATCAAACCATCTGCATATCTATGGGGATATATAAGAAGGTCGGCAACACCTGCTACCTGCTTAATGCCAAAGGGAATGTCATCCCTCGGAGAGATAAAGCACAAGAAGGACCTGGCGAGATCTCGCAGCCACAAGCGGAAGCCTAAGAGCCATTCTTTCATGAGTCCCCCACTCGAGTGCCTCCATACACACCACCACCCACAGACCCAGTCCTTACATACCTATAGCGTATGGAGACCACCATCAACAACAGGATGCAAGCAATCAAGGACAGCCTCTAGGAAGCCAACAATAAGCTGGACATGCTAATGGAGAGGCTCGATGAAGATGAGCCATCATCACCATCATCACCATCAGAGACCTTTTAAAGCTAGGACTATAGGATAGGTTCTTTATTGTAAAATCTTACATACCTTAGTCCTAAACTGTAATCATGGGTCTCTTTTATTTGCTTTTTGTTCAACCTTTCCATGCTTAATACATAATATGCTTTCTTATTATTTTTGTACGGTTTTCTCTAATTTTGCATATTATGTTGACATTGAGGACAATGTCTGATTCGAGTTTGGGGGGGTACAAGTGCATTTCATGTCTTGCATATCATTATATTGCTTAATTTCAACTATATTATTCTTGTGTATCAAAATTCCAAAAAAATATTGAAAAAAATTTTTTTTTGAAAATTTTGAATATTTTGAACTTTGAATTTTGAAACTTAGAACTATAACCAATTTCTAGTAATTTAATAATTGGACTCCATGGGATAGAGGAATGAATGTATCTGGATAGACAAAAAGGGATTTTAACATGTTATCTGTGAAAAACCTAATCTCTTTAGTGGAACTAGACTAATTAAACCCCTTCATAACTATTAATTTGTCGCATCGAACTTGTGAAGTTAGGAAAAATTTCTTGAAATATAAACAAACCTGAAAATGCCTCACTAGTTCTAGAACATATCTCTTAGACCTATCAACGTGAAATCCTAACATATCTCTTTGATATTGTCACACCTTATCCCTGGTAAGGCACGACATGTTTCCGTAGCATACCCAATGAATTACCGAACTCCACCTATCGATAACCCATTAGTTATGCTACAAAGCTTTTTATCTTTTCAATTCTTTTGCAGAAAACTGCATGAGAATAGTTAAAATTCAATGCAAATATTCATTGGAAATAATGATAGACTAAATATTACAAAGGTTACATTTCCATAAGTCTCAAAGTAAAATACAAATAATTACAAACTCAAAATACTTTAGTAATGTAGTGCTTTTTAATACAAACTGCTCAATGTCTGTACATCCATACATATAAGTACAAAATACATCCAAAGGAATCACAAGGGTATACCTAACATAAATACCCACAATCAATACCAAAATGTTGCTTTCAAGTCTCTCACTCGGCAGCTTTCTCCTTTCCCTTACCTGCGACAGCATAAAGAAGCTATCGCTGAGTATATCACTCAGTGGTACACAACTAATAACTTTAAATCTTAAGGTAAAACATAATTTGTCAAAACATAATAAATCACATTTTTCTTAAGCATGAAAACTTCACAATAGTTCTAAGTCCATAAGAGCCATTTATTGGAATAACATTTCAAATGAGAAATCACACATCATAATCACAATTCACAAAGCATTAGTGTTGCCAACATCAACACACAGTTCAGGCCATGACACAAAATTTCACGATCAGTGCCGTGTTGTACACCACGACAAAGCAATCTCAACCTCACTAACCGTTATTAATGAGGGAAGGGCTAGCTAACTAATGAGTACTCATGTAGTCTTACCCCCACTAACCGTTATTAATGGGAGACATAATTATATCAAATATCAAACCCCAAGTAGCCGTTACTACTAGGGAGTTTCGAAGGGACTGTCATGCTAACTGTGGTTTCAAAACAACTTTCAAGAGTTTCTAAATCAATAATCATGTTTGCAAAACAATAACATATTCAAATCATCATAAAACCCATAAAAGGGGTGGCAACACACAAATTTCTCATTCAAAATAAACTCATTTCAAATCAAACTCATTCAAATCAATTTACAAAGTTAAAATAAAGAAAAAGGTTAGTTGTGCACAAACCTTCAATAATTCTCCTTCCTTGTTATCTACTTCTCCTTGTTCGTTCCAACTTCTTTTTCTACTGAATATACACAAATAGAATACCTCAATACCAATCTCAATTGCTGCTAAGAACTCATTACATGCATGTCTAATGCATCCCAAGTTAGCTTTGCAAATTTTTAGAAAATTTTGGTTTTGGACAGCTTGGTGCCCCAATCTTTGAATCCAATTTTTACCTAGTTTTGATCATAATTTGGTGAGGTATTCTTCACGAAAATTGTTCATCCGGGTCTTAACTTTATTTTCTTGAATCGCCTAATTCGGAGCTGTGTAGCTCAAGTTATGACCAAAACACGGTTACTATTTATGTTACTATTCACCCTGCAATTTTAGTTCTAGCAAATTTATCAATCCAATTTCGTTCAGCAATTTGATCAAGTTAAGTCCATAATTTGGTCTAATGTTCTTCATACAAAATGTTCTATTATCTCTTAGGTTTCCATCGGTTCAAGAATTGCCTAAATCGGAGTTTTCTAGAGAGAGTTATGGCCATGCAAATTTTACTGTTCATATGGTAAATCTGCAGATTTCTAGATTTCTACAGATTCGGTGATTCAAATTTGCTTAGCAATTTGATTGGGTTAAGTCCATAATTTGGCCTCAAGTTCTCCATATGAAGCATTCTACTATGTTTTAAGTTTCCATCAGTTCAAGAATCACCTAAATTGGAGTTTTCTAGAGAGAGTTAAGGCCACGCAAAATTTACTATTCATATGGTCAAATTCTGCAGGTTCCAGAATTTTGTCTCTAAGTTCAAGCCAAGTTTTAGGTAATTTTTGGGCAGTTTCTGGGTTGGGTCTCTTCATGAAAATTCTAGCCCTATATCTTAAGTTTCATTCTCAATTAGTTTCACACCAATTGGAGTTGTGTAGCTCAATTTATGGGCTGTCAAACACACTGAACTTAGTGTGCAGATTCAGCCCTAGATTCAATTTTTCATTTCTTCAATTATTCCTACTAACTGACCTCAATTCACATTTAATTCATCCAAAATGACTATAATTTAGCATTGACACATTAGTGGAACATCCTAGCATAAACCCCACAATTTTCAAATACCAAAGTTTACAATTTTCCCTAATCCTACCATTTCATTACCTCCATTCATCAACCTAATGTCAATTCAAACTAAATAAACCTCAAATGATTATAATTTAACACTACACACTCCAATTTCACTCTCTAGCACTAAAGCTCCAATTTTCCCATGAACCCTAATCTCCCATAATTAAATTTATACACATTTCATGCAATTTCTTTACTCTAATCATGCATACTACTTCAACTAAGCTTGATTTCATTATCATTTTTATTAAAATACATCAAACCCTAATTTTTCTCCAATTTGGCCAAAACCCTAATTTAGGTTCCATGCATGTTTCCTTTCAATTTCTCATGAAATTTCATCATAAGTTAACTTCATTCAAAGCTTATACAACTAATCTAACATGAAAAGAAACTTATCTCAAGTGATTTCTTTCCAACTTCAAATTTTCTTCCAATTTCTCTTGCTCTACTTGCTCCAATGCCTCAATCAAAGTTCCCTTTAATATTTTCTTTTAGTGGGTTATGGGATTTATGAAGGGAATTCAAGTGAATCAAGACTTGAAAGGGAAAACAATGGTGGAAGAAGATAGGAGAAGAAGAGAAAAGAAGAGAGAGGAAGAGTGAAGATGGGTGGCGGCACATAGGGAATAAAAGGGAGGGGTTTGTCTTCTTTCATATCCATTTTATTTCTTTTAATTAATTAATTAAGTTTAATTGTCAAAAGCCCGTTGGTCCCTTAAATTTTTATTAGGTCAAAAATGGAATTTAAATTCTAGATTTTTGCCTCTTTTATTTTCTTTTCACTTTTACTCTAATTTTTCCCTCAATATTTCTTCATAATCTAATATTTTATTTTCATTTAATTAAATTGACATTTTGGTCAAAAATTAACTCTTAAAGTGAATTGACCAAAATGCCCCTTATCGGGTCATAATCCCTCTTTTACAATATACCCGGTGAGTCCTTATATTTTTAGGTCACTTGAATTTTTATTGTGTCTATCTCAATTAATTTTTCTATTTATTTTTGGTCCTTAAGGTATCTTTAAATAGTACTAGTCACGGACCAAAAATGGTACTATTCATAACTCGGAGGTTCGGGGTGTTACAAATATAGCCAAAGTAATCCTTAGCCACCCTTAGTCACAATATGTCTCTTGCACCCAACTTGAGCCTATATTTTTACCTATATGATTTTCCTTGTTTACCCATAATTATTGACCTAGCCCTAGCCTAAACACATACCTACCCTTTTGAGGAAGCTAAATGCAAAAGTAAAAAGTATATTAAGTGCAAAAAGGAAAATGGAGAGAGGATGAAGAAATCGAGAAAGAGTACAAGTGTGAAATTGAAACCAATGAAAAATTTGCCTTTCTAACCTAGCAAAAGCAATGAGTTTGGAGGAGAGGATAAAAGGGACATAAATTAAAAAAAAAAAGAAGAAGAAAGAAGAAGAAGTCCCGAGATAAGTATCATGGAAGCATGCTTGGCACTATAAAAAAAAAAAAAGCCCTTCCTCTACATACAAAATCAGTAGAATAAACTTAGTATACTTGATATTTTATGTATACATGCTATCCTCATATTTGCATTCCCTAAAAACCTTTCATTGACAACCAAGTCATTATCCCTTTAGCCCCATTACAACCCTTTTAAAAACCTTTTGATCTTTTGAAAAGTGTATGCTACATTAGTGGAGATAAAAAATTGAGATATGCCTATGGAGTTGGAATTGAGTTACTTCATCACAATTATCCACAATAAAGGCAAATTTGGGGGAGTAAGTGTTTCTCAAGTCTATCCTAATAAAACAGGTTATTTGTTACTTATTAATGGCCTTGTATAGAGGAATAATTAGTTGAAACACCATGAAAGGGGTGAAGTTCTAGCGGACAGCTATTAGAACCCTTATGCCTTAAAAGAGGGTAAATGGTATGAAGAATTGGAGAAGTTCAATCATGTGCTTATTGAATTGTTGGTTATATTCCTAAGTTATCCCTTGAAATGTGTTTTAAAACAGAGTCTTGTTTTACTTGAGGATAAGCAAAAGTTTGAGTTTGGGGGTATTTGATACACTTGTATTATATAGATGTTTTTAAGCACATTTGTATACTATCTCATAGCATTTAGGTAAGTAATCTCATGCATAGTAGTTGATTTCATTAGTTTTTTGTAATTTCTATTGTCAAGCTCTTAATTCCATGTTTTTTGCATCATTTCAGGTGTTTGGGTGAAGCCCCAGGGCATAGGAGTCCGGAAGGAAACTTGGAAAGGCCAAAGGATTGTGAAAAGCTGCTAATACACCTTACACGGCTCGTGTAAGCAAAGACACAAACCCATGTAACCTTCTGCCAGATGAAAGCCAGAGAGCCAATGGAGGAACAAAAGTACACAGGTTGTGTAATTAGACCCGTATAATCTGTAAGGACCCGTGTAAGTCTCTGTCGAGCACAAGCTTGAAGAATTTTCTGAGAACAAAAGTACACAGGTCGTGTAACCAGGCGGTGTAGCCAACACAGACCCGTGTAAACGTCTGTGCCAATACAAGACTCTGCCATTTCGCTCCAGTAAGTTACACGGCCCGAAGCAGTGTAGTGACACACGAGCCATGTATCATGCGGCAGCCAGTCTCTTAACCTGAATTCCCACTCTTGTTTACAGATTCAAAACAAACTCCTAAGGCTTTTTGAACTCAAAATGACCTAACCCTAGAACAGCTATTATAAATAGAAGCAGAAAATATCAAGGAAGGGGGGAGATCAATCTTTTTACAGAGCTTTTTAGGAGTTTCAGAAGAGTGCTCGCTTCTGCACTCTCTTCAGCCATCTTGAGGAGAAGAATATTAGTATCAAGGAGGAGTTTTTTAGCCGAAGTTCCACAAAAATCAAAGCTACAAACCCTCTTCAGTTCTTTCATTCCATTTCCTTAAACGGATTTTTATTGTTCTTTACTTCATTTTTATTATGTTTGCTGAACTCAACATGAGTGAGTAACTTTCATATTCTGGAATTGGGAGAGTAATGTTTGTAATGATTATTATGGATAAATATTAAGTTTTATTTATTGGATTTGAGATTTGTTCCTTGATTTAATTTCTTGTGATCTTAATGCATGCTATGTGTTGGTACCCACCTAGTATTGATTATAGATATTAATTGAAGGACTGAAAGGTGAAGATTAATATTAGAAAATCAAGATTTTGAACCTAGGAATTCTGACCTAGACATAGGCTGATTACCTTTATGAAATTTCAAAATTGGTCAAAGACCTTAAAGGGTTTTAATTAATTTGATCGCCACGAAAGTCAGGTTTAAGTTAATTAAAATACACCCTAGGTGCCTTGAGAGAGGACTTAGGATACCTTAGGATTAATTTCCATCAAGGCAAACTATTCTCAATCCAGTAAATAAACAAGTGGTACTTACTAATCGCATTCCTCGTGGGAATGATACTCTACCCATCACTTTATTACTTGTTAGCGATCTGTGCACTTGCGTGGTTGTAAAACCAGTGAAACATTTTCACCCTTCACTCATTTTGCAGAAAGTGCCCTTGCGGGTTTTCATCCTTTTTCTCATGTTTTGCTAGGAGCGCCCTTTCGGGTTTTCACTACTACCCTTTTTCTTTTCCTTTCTTTTTTTTTTTTCAGCTCCGATCCTTAGATGTAGATGCATCAATCACCTGTTAATTGCTTACCTCCTGCAAATCTCAAAGCAAAGTATATGAAGTTACCTATGTTTAAATTCTTATCTTATAATAAAGCTTTAACAAATTAATAGCGCATAAACCAAGGTAGACAAACTAGGAACAAATTAATTCATGAAATAAGGTGATATTTATGCTATGGTTTAATGATCGAACGAATAAGGATACAACTTTTAGAGAAAAGGTAAAAGGATAAATCTCACGAATTCCCTTTAGTTAACTTTGAAGTCCCCCGAACGCCAAAGTTTCAAGTAACCCTCTGACAAGCATTTGTGTTGTGGTAACTTATTGCCTATTGATCTTAAGTTCCCCCACCCCCCCCCCCCCCCTCCCCCTCCTTATCCCTTATTTCTCTGCCGTCTCAAACTAGGAGCGGCCTTTTCGGGTTTTCACCCCTAGAATTTTTTTTTTTAGGGTGCTCTTCTCGGTTTTCACCCTTCACTCATTTTGCAGAAAGCGCCCTTGTGGGTTTTCTCTTTCTTTCTCACATTTTGCTAAGAGCGCCCCTTCGAGTTTTCACCCCTAACACCCCCCACCTTTTTTATGCATAATACCTTTTCATAGCATCTGGATTTACTAGCCTTGGCAATTCTTCCCCATCCATGTGAGTCAAGATCAGTGCACTGCCAGAAAATGCCTTCTTAACCATATAAGGCCCTTCATAAGTTAGTGACCATTTGCCCTGAGAATCACTTTAATTTGGAAGCACCTTCTTTAAGACTAAGTCCCCTTGTTGGAATTCACGTGGGTGTACGTTTTTGTCAAATGCCCTGGCCATCCTTCTTTGGTATAATTGCCCATGACATACTGCTATTAATATTTTCTCATTAATCAAATTCAATTGATCTATCCTTGATTGAACCCATTCAGCCTCGTCTAATCTGGCCTCCTTTAGAACTCTCAAAGAGGGAATCTCGACCTCTATGGGTAAGACAGCTTCCATTCCATAGACTAGCGAGTAAGGGGTTGCCCTAGTTGATGTCCTCACAGTGGTTCGATAGGCATGAAGGGTAAATGAAAACATATCATGCCAATCTTTGTAAGTGATGGTCATCTTTTCGATTATTCATTTGAGATTCTTATTGGTAGCTTCCACAGCCCCATTCATCTAGGGTCGATAAGGCGATGAGTTGAGATGATGTATCTTATACTGATCGCAGAGCTTCTGAACATTTGGGCCATTCAGATTCTTAGCATTATCGGTGATAATCTCATCGGGAAGGCCGTATTTGCGAATGATGTTATTTTTGAGAAACTTTAGAAATGCATTTTGAGTAATGTGAGCATATGAGGTAGCCTTGACCCATTTAGTAAAATAATCAATGGCCACCAAAATGAACCTATGTCCATTGGATGCCTTTGGATTAATTAGACCAATAACATCAATGTCCCACATTGCAAATGGCCAAGGAGCGATAAGGTTACAAAGTTGATGAGGTGGAACTTTCATTCAGTCAGCGTAGATTTGGCACTTATGACATTTTCAGAAATACTTAATGCAATCCTTTTCTAGAGTAGTCCATAAATAACCTTGCCTTAAGATTTGCTTGGCCATCATGTACCCATTGCTATGAGTAGCATAGTTCCCTTCATGGGTTTCAAAAAGAATTCTCTTTTCATCTTTTGCATCCACGCACCTCAATATTTCACCATTGGAGCTCCTCTTGTATAGGATTTTACCACTGGGGAAGTATCCTAGCGCTAACCTCCTGATCATTCTTCTTTCATTTCTACTTACCCCAGGAGGGTATTCCCTAGTTTTGATGTACGTCTGGATATCATAATACCAAGGTTTGCCGTATGTCTCTTCTTTAATCATAAAGCAGAATGCTAGCTCACTCCGTGCTCTGATTCGTAATAACTGCGTTATCTGCCCCTCCTCTATTTGAGTCATCATAGCTAGAGTAGCTAAGACATCAGCGAATTGGTTCTTGTTATGGTTCAGGTGAGTGAAGGAAATTTCTTCAAACTCCTTGAATAGTTTGAGGAGATATTTCTGATATGGGATCAATTTTGGATCTTTAGTCTGCCATTCTCCTTTGATTTGATAAATGATTAGAGCTAAATCCCCATACACCTCTAATTTCCTTATTTTCATTTTGATGGCAGCTTGTAAGCCACTCACGCAGGCTTCATATTATACTACGTTATTGATACAGTCAAATCTTAGCTTGACAGCTATTGGCAAATGTTTACCATCTGGGGATACCAGCACTGCCCCAATCCCATTATCAGATAAATTGACTGCTCCATCAAAATACATTTCCCATACGTCATCTGGTGCCTCAGCATCACTGTCTACTGCTTTAATATGCTCATCTGGGAATTCAAAATCTAGAGCCTCATAATCGTCAATTAGATTTTCTGCCAGGAGATCAGCTATCACGCTTCCTTTTACTGCCTTTCTTGTCATGTAGATAATGTCATATTGAGAAAGTATGACTTGCCACTTTGCTATTCTTTCGTGTATGAACGAGCTTTCAAATACATACTTGATTGGATCTATCTTGGAGATGAGCCACGTTTTATGATTCAATATATAGTGTTTGAGTTGATTCCTTGTCCATGCCAATGCACAATAGGTCTTTTCCAAAAATGAATACCTCGATTTGCATTCGTTGAATTTCTTACTTAAATAGTAAATGGCTCTTTCTTTTCTCCTAGTGTCATCGTGCTGCCCCAGAACACAACCCATTGTACTTTGCTTGACTACCATGTACAAAATTAATGGCCTGTTCATCATTTGGGGAATCAATACAGGTGGATTTGACAAGTACTGCTTAATCCTTTCAAAGGCCTTTTGACAAGCTTCATCCCACTTCACGGTATTGTTCTTCTTCAGTAATTTGAAAATGGGTTCAGCCTTGGCTATCAGATTGGAAATAAATCTTGAAATGTAGTTTAATTTTCCCAGGAAACTACGCACATCCCTTTCTGTCTGTGGAGATGGCATTTCTTGGATGGCTCGAATCTTGTTTGGATCTACTTTTATTCCTTTCTCACTGACTATAAACCCCAGCAGCTTTCTCAATCTGGCCCCAAACACATATTTTTCCGAGTTCAGTTTTAGTTGATACTTTTTGAGCCTTTCGAATACTTTTCTTAATACCTTAACATGGCTTTCAGTCCCTCTAAGTTTAATGATCATGTCGTCCACATAGACTTTCACTTCTTTGTGTGTCATGTCATGGAATAATGTGACCATAACATGTTGATAGGTAGCTCCCGGATTCTTTAATCCGAAGGGCATCACTCGATAGTAAAATAGTCCCCATTGGGTGATAAAGGCAGCCTTTTCGTTGTCATCTTTATCCATTAAAATCTAATTATACCTTGACGCTCCGTCAATACATGAGCATCTCCCCAATCCTGCTGCATTATCCACTAGCACATCTATATGTGGGAGAGGAAAATCATCCTTCGAACTTGCCTTGTTGAGATCCCTGTAGTCAATGCATAGTCTTACCCTCCCATCCTTTTTCATCACAGGGATGACATTAGCTATCCGCTCAGGGTATTTTACCACTTCTAGGAATCCGGTATCGTACTGCTTTTTAAATTTGTCCCTAACCTTGAGCAGCATGTTAGGGTTCATTCTTCTTAATTTTTGTTTTACTGGGATTGTTCCCAGAATTAGGGGAATTTTATGTGTCACTATTTAGGGATCCAATCCTGGCATATCATCATAACCCCATGAAAACACATCAATGAACTCCTTTAGCAATTGAATCATGGCTTCTAATTCTTCATTATTCACAATCTTGAGCTCCTTTTTTTTTTCTTCAGCTCCTAAGTTTAAAGTGTTCATCTCATCTCCACAGGGCACCAGAGTGGGCTCATTTACTTTTGTTTGTTCTTTCACAGACTCTTTTTCAGAATCACTTATGTCAATGGCGATTGTGCGACTTTCAAAGTTAACATAGGGAATTTCATAGTCAATTGAATTATTATGTCTGGATTGATCAACGGTCCTGAAGAAATGAAAATGGAGTATATTAAAGAATGGGTTTTAACAACAAACTTTTTAAAAGAAAATATTAAAAACAGAATTTGGAAAAATGCGCTATTAATTCATTAATGTTTGGAAAGAATTTTCCAAGGATCTTTCAGCTATTTCTATGTAAGGAACTAATTGGGGCTTGGTAACTAGCATAGCTTCCTCCCCTCTCGCCCTGATGATTTTGCCATCCATGATGTACTTGATCCTCTGGTGTAACATTGAGGGCACTGCATTTGCTGAATGGATTCAGGGTCTTCCTAACAGCATGGTATATATGGGCTCAATATCCATCACCTGGAACGTGACGTTAAAAGTACATGCCCCAATCTGAAGTGTTAAATCAATGTCTCCCATTACATCTCTCTTTTTACCATCAAATGCCCTCACTACCATGGTACTTTGGCATACACTAGATGAGTCAACTGGGAGTCTTTCCAAGGTCACATTAGGCAAAATGTTGAGTGTTGAACCATTGTCAATTAGAACCTTAGCGACCATATATCCCTTACACTTAACTATCACATGAAGAGCTTTGGTGTGCTTTAAGCCAGCGGAGTCTATTTCATCCTCTGAGAAAGTGATGAAATTGGATGCTTGAATTTGTCCAACTATCTTTTCAAATTGCCCCAGTGTGATGTTGGGGGTTACAAAGGCCTGATCCAAAACCCTCTGGAGGGCATGGCAATGCCCCTCCAAGCTCAATATTAGTGACAGCAAGGAGATTCTAGCAGTTGTTTTTCTCAACTGTTCAATTACATTGTATTCACTCTGCTTCATTATTTGTAACAACAATTCGTCTTCTTCTTTCTTCTCACTGGATTCCCCTCTCTCAACCTCCGTGGCCCCCCGTTATACATTCGCAGGTAACTCTCCCACCTTTATTTTCCCTTTGTTTTTCTTTTCCATTTCATCATTGCCATAACACCTCCCACTTCTAGTGATAAATTCTATTTCTTGATCAGGCATGGGTGGGTTATTGGTTGGCACTAGTTTTGGTGTTAATTGGGGAGCAGTATCATTATTGGAGTTACAGGGTCCCATATAGGTCATTTTAAAGTGAGCATAGGGGGTAAAGCATGGTTTGGGGGTTATAATGGGTTGTGTATAGGTATGGTTGAGAGTTGGGGTAGAAGTGGTACTGGATGCACCTTGTGTAAAAACTTGGAAGTTGTAACTCCAAGGGATGGCATGAATATTGGTGAAAAGAGAGCTGTGGTGGAGTTCGTATGACTGTCCTTGGTGGTACTAATGGTGCTGGTGCAGCAGGCGCAGAGAAAACCATTTTTAGAGCAAAACTCGAGATGTCTTCACCATATTTGGCAGTGTTTACTTCTTTCTCTTCTTTTGACTTCAGTTGACACCTCAAGATTCTGAGTGATAACATTCTCAGAACTTCTTCCTTAAATTCATCATAGTTTTGTAGTTCATGATTGGTTTCTCCTTCATGAAATGGACATCCTGAGCTGGGCTGACCATTTTCAGAGTTGGATCCCCGCAAGCTTATGTACCCTTCCTATACTGCCATCATGAAAATTTCATTAAAATATGGGACCAATTGATTCACTTCCATGATCAAATTCTCGTCTAGGGACTCCGCCATATTCACACCATTCCATTTTCCCGCATCATGATTGGGTAATGGATTTGAAGTCACATTAGGAGCAGAACCATTCCCTTTAATCTTTAACCATCTATTCCTAATCAGGGACTGTACCCTTCCTCGAAGTGCTCCACAGTTATCTGTTGAATGCCCCATAGCCTCGCCATGATATTCACATCTGGCGTTGGCCTCGTACCACCTTGGATATGGCGGCTGGATGGGGTCTAGTAGGATGGGTACAATCTGATTGATGCCCAGCAAGTAACGGTAGATTTCACTGAGCAGGAGAGGTAGTGGCAGGTCAGGATTCCTTGATGGTCTTGGGCCCGATTGAGGAGCAGGTAGTCTGAATGGAGCAAGTTGGGCAGGTGGTATAGGATTATAAGTAGCTTGGGGAGGATATTGTGGGAGAGGATGAGGATAATTTGGGAATGGGGGAGGAATGTTTGCCACCACTGGGCTTTGGTCCGAAGGGTATGAGCGAAAATCGTTTTAGGGTGATGAGTGAGTTTGCTTGGAAATGGAGTGTACATTCCCTTCTCTCTTTTTCCCAAAGTTAGTAGTCTTTTTCGAAGAGCTTTCCCCTGCCACTTCCTGTAACCTCCCCAACCTGAGATTTGCTTCAATCCTTTCCTTCGTCTGGATGATATTAGAGAAGCTATTGGAAGTGTTCCCAATCATTAAGTTAAAATACGGGGCTTTCAATGTTTCAATAAACAAGAAGCATAGTTCCCTATCTGTTACTAAAGGGTAAACCTCAATCGCTTTTTCTCTCCATCTCTGTGCATATTCCTTGAAAGTCTCCCCTTCTTTTTGCACTAGGTTTTGGAGATCTCTCCGTATAGGGGTGATACCATAATTAAATTTGTACTACTTAAGGAAAGCATCCTCCAAATCTTTCCAGGAGCGCAATTTACTCCTATCCAACTGTATGCACTATCGTAATGCTGCCCCTGAGAGGCTTTCATGGAAGAAATGCACCAAGAGCCTATCATCCTCCGTGAGGGCTAACATCTTGGCTACGTAGGTGGCTAAGTGAATGCGGGGATTTGAATTGCCATTGTACTTGTCAAATTCTGGGACCTTGAATTTTGGCGATACCACAACATTTGGCACCAATCTCAGTGAAGATACATCTACTGAGCCATACATATTTAGTCCCTCGATGGCTCTTAGTCATTCCTCCAGTGCAAACAATTTCTCATTCTTTTTCTCTCTGTTCTCTCCCTTTACTACATATATTATTCCTCCAGTCGAGAGATTAACCATAAGGTAAACTAAAGGGACTGGTGCTGAAGGGTGAAATTCTACATTTGGGATAGTCTGATGGTAGGAGACAGGTGGCTCATTGACTGAAAAAGTTGGATTGAAAGTAATTGCTAGATCAAAAATAGGAGGTTGGAAGGTGAAGGAAGTTGAGGCTTGATCATGAAGCCTTTGGGCATGAAAGTCAGTTATTGTTGTGGGTGGAGTGATAACTGGTAGAATTGGTTCTTGTGAGGGTCTGGTGGCTTTTTTATTTTGGAATGCTTCTCTCATCATTTTCATTAGTTCTGAAACTTGTTCTTTTAATTCTGAGACCTGCCCTTGCAAGTTCTGTACTTGTTCTTGCTCTTCCATTATCTTCTTTGTTTGAGATCTTGTTAAGTAAACTCTTCTTGGTGCAACTGCTTGCTCCGTCAGATTTGCTTTATTGGGAGCAATGTTGGTTTCCTGTGGAGAAAATGTATTATCGGTTTCCTAAAATATTTTCATCATAACTAATGTCCTGACTGATTAAAGGATACGATGGCGAACAATTGCCAACATAGTGTCTGCTGAAGGTGAATCGCGTTAACTTTATTATGGCATTATTCGATAGTCTAACCGTGAATGACGAGAACGTATGCGTATCTATGATACTTGTTCATATGGTGCATTCGTCTTTTCGCATAGGTCTAACAAGGATAAATTCTACGGGAGTTACACTATTCATTCATAACTTTCACAAAACATGATTCAACTAATCCATTAATCATTTGCTTTTGAAGTATACATAGAATTTTGCTATTACCTAGGCTCAGGGAGGCTCTTTAAAATATGATGACATCTTTTGAGATATTCATAGAGTCTTTCCTCTTATTTGGCAAGATTAAATGTCTTCAAAGCGTACTCAGATTCTAGCAACAGTTCTTGTTTTTCTTGTGCTATCATCCTTTCTAACCAGTCAACATTTTCCCATAGCTCTTGATGGAGGGTTGCTTGTCTCTCCTTTTCTTTCCTTTCCTTGGCACATTCCTTCAAAATGTCACTGATTAATTGTGCTTGCTCCTTCAGTTCAAGCTTCTTCCTTTTGTTTCTTGTTTATATTTTGCCATCAATATCTCATGATATTCCAGCTATTCTCGTAGCTTGTCGCCTTGTACCCCTGCCTCTTTTATTGTGCTTTGGAGCAAAGTTTTCTCTCTTTCCCATTGGGCTTTTTTTTCCTTCATACTCTGCCTCCACTGCAGTTAATCTCTCTCTGAGCCTTTTTACTTCTTTTTTTAGGATTTGCTATTGACCTTCTAATTGCTTTATACATTCCTTCAGTTTCTGATTCTCGATGGCTGAACCTGGAGTAGCTAGCCCAACGTAAACTTCTTCCATGCAGACTTCTTTATGAGACATATTGTCTTTTGGTTTTACTAATTTGGGGACTTGATATCCCTTCTGTTTCTCTATATGAGATATTCTTGTAACACCCTCACTGTACCCATTCTGTACATTCTACTGTTCCGGTGACCGGTGTCAGTCCGGACAGCCAGAATATCTTGAACTATATCTAGACTAGAGTGAGGAGTCATAAATAGCTCAAATAATGGTAAGAAAAATCTAGAAAAAATTTTAGAAATAAATTACAATGAAGTTAAATGAGCCGGTGCCCTAGCGATAGGTGACCTTAACGGGAACTTGCTGTCTTCACAACTAGAAGCCCTAAACCTCGGGAAAATTTCGTGAAATAATTTTTGGGACTCCAGAGAAGAGTCATTGAGATTTCGATGGCACTAGAATGCCAAGAAAATGCTTAGAAAAATTTTTAGATCGGTACAGACGATTTTGGCTCAATAAGCCAAACGGAAGGCATTTTGGTCATTTCGTCTTCAGAGATGATTTTTGGCTAACTTGCCCAGTTAAATAAATAATTTATATGACATAAAATATAAATAAATATTGCTAAAAATAAAATTAAAAATGAGTAAAAAAGAAAAGAAAAAAAATGAAATAAAAGTCATATTTATGACATAAGCATGATGCAACTAAAATATTTCCACCCTACCAAATTTTGACACATCATTATATACTACTTAAAAATGAATAAAAGAATATAAAAATTGAAAAACTAAACAGCCATGTTCAACCTTGAGCAGACGAATTCATAGAGAGAGAGAGGAGAGAAACCACCATTAAAGCACCCTTTCAAGCTTATGTTCTCTCCCCAAAACCACTTCAAAACTCTAACTTCCCTTCACAAAAATTTATCCTTACACATAGAGCAACCTTAAGGCAGCAATTTGAAGAGGAAAACTTGAAGATTTGGTAAGCTCAAGTGAGGTTAGTGTCCAACTACTTCTTTTTCTTCCTTTAATTCATGTTATGGGGTTGAATTATGTTGACAATTGCAGGAAATTTGTAAAGAAAACCCCTGGTATGCTTCACCCAAATTTTGACAGCCAAGGTCCTCTTAGGGTAATGATAATTTTCTTTGTTATAAATGAGTGTATAGGCTGCCCTTGATGTGAATGTAACACTTAAACCATTAAATTATAAGTGTAGTGCAAGAATTAGCACTTTGGAAATTTAGGTTTAGGGTTTTGAAACCCAAATTTGGGGATTTATGCAATTAAACATAAATTAATGTTGTAATGGTCAATTAGTGACCATTTGGCTATATCTGATGAGGAATTGGAGTGATTTGTGCCAATGGAATTGAGATTAGAAATGCTGCCTTGGGTGACCTATAGGCCTGTATGTGAGTCCAGTAGGTTTGGGCAGCTGTAACTTGAGTTGTATAGGTTCAATTGGTGCAACGCTAATTGGACATGAAATTAGATACATAATGGCACAACTTTAATGAAGAGATCCTGGGCAAAAAATCACAATAAACTGACCTAAAAATTGACCAAATCCGGGTAACACACATGCTGCCTGGGCAAAATGACCAAATGAACAGTGTTCATTCATTTGGTCATAACTCAGTGTAGAAAGGTCCAATTGACCTGAAATTTATATCAATGAAAAGCTTAGACAATTTAGAACAACTTTCATGTAGAACACAAACTCTAATTCTGGACTTAACCAAATGAAATTGTTAGCCAAATTTGAGCTACCAAATCTGGCAGAATGGGATTCTACCCAGAAATTTTGGGTAGATACCAATCTGGCCAGTCTTGTTCAAATTAGCATATCTTAAGCTAGAAAACTCCAAATTAAGTGATTCAAAAAAGGGAATTAAAGAAGACACATAAAGAAACAACTTTGGTTAAGAACATTTGGCAAATTTCTCACTGCAGAATGGCCTAATGGAACAGTGAACTCAAGCACCCAAAACTGAAATTTTTTATTTATTTTCTATTGGTTTTAAGTATTGATTGGCAACCAATGCCAACACTTTTGTGAACCAAAATGTGGTAATTTCATGTGATTAGAACTCATGTAACTATTATGTATGAGAAAGTCAATATTTTGACTTGAATAGTAAAATGAATAGTAACCTTGCATGTTAAACCCAAATATTCAATTAAAAGCTTTGTAATATGCCCTAGTAGACCTAGTAAGATTGGTTTGGATAGGTTGGCATGCCAATAGGATTTTGATAGCAGTACTGCATATGGTTTCACGCCATTCTGTATTTTATGAGCTATTATGCCATTCTGTAATATGATAGCCTATGGCTATATTGATTATAATGTTATACTTGGCTTTATGCCTTATTGCTTTTATGGCTTATTAGCCATTCTGTTTGCACACCGGGAGAGACATTGTGATCGATGGTGTGACGGCCCAAGGTACTTGGTACCCAGTACTAGTTTACCTATTTATCCAGTCCAGTCAACCGGTATAAGTTACTTGGGCAATCAAAATAAATCTTGATAAATTTTAATCAAATAATTGATATAAAAAGTACCAAATTAATAATATTACAAATAATTACCAAAAACTGGTCCGTCTGAAAAACCTGCATACACTCTGCATGTTTACTTCATTTTAGTTCTTTTTATTTTATTATTGGCACCACTAAGTAGTATTACTTAGCGCATTGCTTTTGCCACGCGTAGGTACTGGAGATACAGAGCGTGATCCCAGTAGACCCCAGTCCGGGTGAGGATCAGATCTGCGAGTGTCCTGTGTCATCTCTCTGCAACATGCATTTGGTAGGACACTAGGCTAAATTTGGTATTTTGTAATTTTTGCGAGCTTTGCAATTAAACTTTTATTTTATCATGTATATTTGAAACTTATGTAATTATGTATTAATGAAATTATCTGTAAATTGTGTTCATAAATAAAAGTTGAGTATTTATTTATGATTTGAGTATAAATATGATGTGAATTGAATGATTGGAAAGTTTGAGAAATTGATGAGAATTGATGACATATTTAGAGTTGCGGATTTGAACAATTATTGGAAGTGTTTTCTATAGGTTCCGAAAAACTGTTTTCTCCATTTTTAGCCGGCACTCTGCTAGATTTTCAGTAAAATTTTTGGAACCTTAAATTAATTCAAAATTTCAATAAATAAATTAAATGACATAATTTTCACTTTGTGATAAATAAATAAATTAAGAAAAGGGTAAATTGTAATAAAATAAGATTTGTTGCTCCGGCACACGGTTGGCATATCTTACTCGGCTACACTGTAGACGGATAAGGGGTGTCACAATTCTTCTGTCACGCTCAGCCCTTTAAGTGACCGTTCCATCAAGATTATCTTTTCCCAGGATTTCCGCAGGACTTTCAGTTCACTCTCTTTACAAGGTTCGTAATAGAAGTGAGCGTGATGGAACCCTTTAGTGCTAGAAATAAACTGAGTCGAACCAAATTGCCTCATCACCATAGCTGGGAGATAGCTTGTGCATCTATTAGCCCAATCAAGGGTACGAAATGATAATCCCCTGTACTAAACAAGATGAATTGGCCAGTAGTCCATAATCTCCTCTAGCAATAGTTGTGGCTATTAAAGCTTAAAATCTGTTCTTGCCATTGTTGCTCATTTTTCACATTTGTTGCTAACTTTGCCATCTTCTCAACAATTGGCTGTTCTGAATACCAAATTAATCCCTTAGTCTCCAGTGGGCAAACGTGACTCAGGGTCCAATGATACAACAACTGAAGGCACATAAAAGAATAGAAAACCAACTCAAATAATTGAACCAGAATTTCAGAAGCAATTTAATGCTATTGAAAAAACGGATCAGACTGATAAGGGGCAATATAGTCAATTCATCCTTAGAGGTGACTTTTGGCCTAAATGTCCATTAAAATGTAAGAAATTAAAATTATGAAAAATAGATTTAAATTGAAGAGGTGAATGGAAGAAAAGAAAACAAAAAGAAAAGAAATTCAAAAAGTAAATGCTTTATGACATCATCCACGATGCAAGCATGACCAAATAAATATTATAATTTTTAATTTATGAAATTATGGATAATTGTTAACATTAAAAGATAAATTAAAAAAAAAATACATTTTCACTTTCTTCTTTCTTTGGCCGTCCAACACTCTCTCTCTCCTCTCTCATTTTCTCTCAAATTCCACCATTGATGAGTTAGGAGAGCTTGAAATTCCTTGATTATCTTCCACAAATTCCCTAAATTCCAACACAAATTTTGACCTTTAGACCTTGTAGAGCCAATTGGAAGCAAAAAGGAAGAGGGAAATTGAAGATTTGAAGAATTGAAAATTCAAAAAAAAAAAAAGGTTAGTGAAAATCCTTCTATTCCTCTCTTTCAATTCATAATTGGACATTTAATTTGAGTGAGATTTGTTAAAATTGAAACAAAAATGGCATGTTAGGGAACTTGGGTAATTTTGGCCAGCCATGGATTTGTGAGGAAATGATGTGTTTTAATCCAATTAATTGTGTATTCATGCTTAGATGAGTAAGAATAGGTGATTAGTACATCTTAATTTCATGAATTTTGGCAATGGACAATTAGGGTTCTTGGAGATTAGGGTTTTGAATGGAATTGGGGATTTTGGTGAATTGATGACTAATTAACATTTTTTATGCTTAAATTGGTTAATTGGTGTGCTTATAAGTGCATTTGAATGCATGGAATTGTAATGGGATTGAATGTGGTAAGTGTTGAATTCTGGACAGCTTGACCCCTGTTCACATAGAAGGTTATAAGTTGAATTCTGTTACTCCAATTAGTGTGAGATCAATTGCAAATGAAAATAAGGTCATAATGCAACAATTTTCATGTAGAAACCTTGCCCTAAAACTGACCTCAAGTTGACCTAAAATTAGGTTGAATCCGGATTTAGTACCTTGTTGCTGGACAGAATTGACCATATAAATAGTGTTTATTCAAATGGTTATAACTTGGCGTAGAAAGGTCCAAATGACCTGATTTTTAAACCATTGGAAAGCTTAGACATAGTAAAACAAATTTCATGAAGAACAAAAACTCAAATTCTGACCATAACATGTTCAAATTGCCAACCAAATTTAGGTTATCAAAACTGCCAGAACCAAAAAGTTGCCCAAAATTCTGGAATTTGACCAATCCAGCCAGTTATGGTAAAAGTGCCATAACTTGAGTTACAAAACTCCAAATGGAGTGATTCAAGAAGAGAATTAAACTAGACACATTAAGGAATAACTTTGATGAAGGAAAGTTGGTCAAATTTTCACTGTAGATTGATTTAATGGAGCAGTAAACCTTAGAGACAAAAACTGAAAATTTGCAATTTCTCTTAGGAGATTTTGAATTTCAATTGGCAATCAATGCCAACACAATTGTAACCTAAAATGTGGTATGTGGGTATAATTTGAACTAGTATACCTATTAAGTATGAGAAAGTCAATATTTTACCTAATTGGTCAAATGAATAGTAACCCCATAATCTTAAATACAAAGAACTCAACTTAATAGACCTTATAAGTAAATTTTAAATGAAAAATTTAATTGTTAGAATTATTGTAAGAAATAATTCGGAATGAGTATTGAAACACTTTAAATTATGTGTTTCAGTTAAAAAGGAGCCCTCTAAGGAAGGGAGAAGTGTGGACTAAGTCAAGGCTAATATAAGAGGTTTGTGCACAATAATTTTTGACTTCTTGTTTGCTACTTGAAAATTTTATTTGAATATGTATGGTGAACAATTTGTGCTTATTATTACTTTGAGAAATGTTGGGTTACCTATTTTACAAATGAAAATTTGGAATGAAAAATGCTTAGTGCTTTGCATGAAATGTTTGAACAATATGATTTTGAATTTTGTTTTGGATTCACACTTGGCATGTCAATATCATTGTGTTCCTCCTCCATTAAATGGGGTTGAGATTGACTATGTTCCTCCCTCTCTGACTTGCCAATCTAAGGTTGAGATTAGATGAGTACTCATATAGCTAGCTAGCCACCTCCCTCATTGATTTCGATTAATGAGGTTGAGATTGCTTTGTCATAGTGTACAACATGGCATTGTTTGGAAATTTTGTGTCATGACCTAAGTTGTGTTATTGATTAGCAACACTATGATTTATAAATTATTTTGATAAAATAGTATTATAAATGTTAACATCAATTTTGTGAAATTTTATTGTGAAAGGTTTTAAATTTCTGTTTATCAATGAATGCTTTTATCTTCAGCAACTTTAAAATTTTTATTGTGCACCATTGAGTAAAATTACTCAGCGATGGCTTTTTATTGTTGTCGTAGATAGAGGAAAGGATAAAGCAGCAGAGTGAGCAGCTATAGTGGCAAAGAAGCACCTTTTGAGGACTTTTTACAGGTATAATATTTTATACCCTTGTAATTTCTTTTGATGTGAATTTTGTTCATATGTATCTATTGAACTAGTCGAGCAGTTGTATAGTAAAGTTTATATTTTGTTTTCTTTTTGTAGATTGAGACTTTTATATGTAAATTGAGTTAAAATTAATGATGATGAGATTTATTGAAAATGTGTTGCATTGTGTTGATTGAAATGAGTTGGATTGTTGAGATTAATTGGAGTTGTGGTTGAGAACTTTACTGGAAGTGTTTTTAACAGGTTTTTGAAGAACTGTTTTCTCAAATTACAGCAGGCACTCTGCTGAAATTTTTGTAAAATTTGCGGAAATAACGAATTAATTAAAAATTTAACTCATAACCTAAACTCCAATTAATGGCTTTTAATAATGATTTAACATCACTTTACATCTTAAAATGAATTGAATTTGTTTAAAATCCCTTGTAGTGTATTTAATGTGTTATTGGTAGGCGAAGTTCAGTAATTCATTAGGTATACTACGGGATCATGTTATGCCTTACAGAGGGGTAAGGTGAGACAACTGTTGCTCCATTGCCAATGCGGAGTCTAATATCTTGTGCCTCCAAACTATCACTGCTTGCTAGTTCTTGCATATCAAAACATATGAGAGAACTTGCACCAGTGTCTAAAACCCAAGCTGTAAATGATATATGAGTATTACCAAAATCTAAATAATAGGAAATAGACATATCTTCTAAAGGTTTATCCTTCTTGTTCTTCATCTAAATACTCAAGGCAATTTCTCTTCTAGTGCCCTTCTTTTTTATAATGAAAATATTTTTCTTTATCTGAAATAGCTTCAGATTTCTTCTTTTTTTGTTTGGTTATTCTTCTAGATGGACTTGGAATAGAATGCTTCTTTTTCTTGTTACCTTTTTTCCTTTTGCAATTCCCAACAAAAGAAGAAGAGGCAACTAAAGCAACCTCCTTTCCTTTATTACCCGGCATGTTTTTTTGGGCTATCACTAGTAGGTTCATCAACCCAGCTAAAGTGCACTCTTGTTTAGTCATGTGGAAATTAGTTATAAAAAATCCAAATAACTCAGGCAAGGACTAAAGGATCAAATCCGTCTGTAACTGGAAGTCCATGGAAAAATCAAGATCCTCCAGCTGTTTAATAAGCCGGATCATCTTATGGACATGGTCTTCCATATTTTGTCTCTCAGTTATCCTCATTCTAAATAGCTGTTTAAATATCTCATATCTTGCATTCCTACTATGCTCACCATACAACTCTTGCAAGTGAGCGAGGATGTCTGATGCACTTTGCATTTTCTTATACTACTTCTGCAATTCATTTGTCATAAAAGCCAACATATAACATCTAGCACTCATATCATACTCTTTTCATCTATCTCAAGTTTCTTATTCTTTCTATGAAGCCCCTGTAAGTAAAGGACCAAGAACTCTTGAATCCAGAATATATCCAATACGTTCTAAATTCAGAACAAGCTTTAGATTTCTTAACCAATCAAAAAAGTTTGGACTAGTAAGCCTATTATGGTCAAGTATGCCTGTTAATATGTTGGATGATTGTGATTGATTGCTCATTTTATCAGATTTAAACTGCAGAAAATAATGAGATTCAAATTAGCATATTATATCACATATATTAATCAAAATTATTATGGTATTTTAATTAAATTGGTCCTCTCACTAATTTGGTGAATCTTACACTTCCAAAATAGGAAACGAAAATCCCAGTTGGGGTGGATTTCTAGTAGGTAATTGAATTTTTATAAACTATTATTCATCCTCAAATACATCTATTCTTGGAATCATAATAATTTATAAGTGAGTAACTCTTTACTCATCACATCACATGTGAGGTTCAATCAATTATTTAGCCCCTAATGCTCAAAACCTCAAGTACGTCTATTCTTAGTCTATCTTGCATTAGTTAAGATGAACCCATTAAGTTAGCAAGTATGCAGATTTAAACTTTAATGACCTCAGGTACATCCATTCTTGACTATCAAAATATTTACATACAACATCTCATACTTAACAATTATTTCAAGAAAAACTTTTAAACCAAATGCACCATTCCTATGCAACCATAGCCAACAATGCAAGTGTTTAAAATTTCTCAAAATAATTGTCTTAGTGGAGAGCCATGATGCAATTTCTAAAATTACACCATTACCAACTTAATCATTTTGTTGGAAGATTTCTTGACTGACCTAATTACTATTCAGTCTCACTTTGCACATTAACCATTTTCATGCATATCACGTAAATATCATGAATACACATATCAAACATACATACATTCATACAATAGTAATGTAAAAGGCATGATCATAGACTATTCTATGGGAATTCAATCCCAGCTACAAGGATTGAGTCGAGGACATCCTAGGTTACATCCATCTATTGGTAGCTTGTTCACAATTCTTCAACTCTTGAAGTGTTGTGCTCTCACTGATCTCCATCAATGTATTAAGCTCTATTTCTTCTTGTACATCGACCAAGCCAATTACAACATTTATTCTTGGCATACCAAGGTGAAAATACAATGAAATTGAGCATGCAAGCTCAAATAAATGAATTACAACCTAAGAAATCTATCACAACAACTTATGATACAACACTTGTACAAATTAAAATAATTATTACAAGTCCACAGAAATAAATAGAAACACAATCACATTTGTCTCCTAAAATCCATGATCACTCTCCATGCCAATTTTCATACATTCATCACATGAATATACATTTAATTCTAAATATCATATATTCAAAATTAAATCTAATCACTTATGAATCACATTTATAATCATATTATATGCAATTTGAGACTTATATTAAACATTTTAATCACCAAGAAAAATCATAAAAGTTGATGAAATACCTTAATCATATCATTTAGCCTATGGACCTTTCACCTTGGCATAATGGCGCTTCACTAAAAAATTTTGATTTTTCTTGGTATCTAATGGTTTTAAACATCATCTTATGTATGTCCAACACCATTAAACAAGCTAACTTAAAAAAATAAAATTGTTTGCAAAAATTGAAATATTGGCTGCACCAAAATTATGCCTAGTCTCACCATGGCTCTTTTGCTTCTAATAATTTTCTTTTGAGTTTTACTTATTTTCAATTGCATCTTATACAACATTTAAATGTCCCAAATTGCCTATAACATGAATTGATGTTTCCAATGGCAAATTAGGGTGGCTCTGATACCAATTGAAAGAGGAATTGCACCAATAGCAATAACAATTCATCAATAGGTACAAATATTAGCAATTTAAAATTTTTCATAACCTAGGGCTTCATGCATCATGAAACCACATTAAGCTATTAAAAAATACATCATTTAGTCATACTAAATCATGTTTCAAATGCTAATCGAGCCTAATTGTAATTAGGAAATAATTTTCTCAAATTCTAACAAGTTAGGGTTTTGGAGAATTATTACCCAATAGGCACAAAATCAGATTCTAAACACCTAATATGGGAAGCAAGGCCACTAATTGTTAGCTGTCTAGCTTGTCCACATAAGCACCTTGATCAAAGCCTTTTAATCACCTCAAAAACTCCTCTTTCTTCTTCCTCATGATTTGATCAGCAATTTGGAAAGGAGGAAGAGTATGTTGTTTGAGTTATTCTCTTTTGGAAGTGTTGAGAAACACTTTCTCAATTGTGATTCAAGAGTGACAACACTTGCTCCTCTTGAATTTTTGTCTCAAGGATGAAGGTGAAACTAAAGAGGTAGAGAGGAAAGTAGCCAGCCAAGGGGATGGAAAAGAAGATCACTTTATAATTAATATAAGCTAACAAGTGCTCACCTCTAATTGACTAATTAAAAGTGTTGTCCCAATCTCATTGGTCCTCTTGTCCAAGCTTAATCTTAATTAAGAAATTAAGATTTGATTAATCAATATTAATTATGCCAATTAATTAATTAATCAAATATTAATTAATTAATTTTCCTCTCATATTTGACCAAGTCAACATAGTCAAACTTTGATAAGTCAAACTAGTCAAAATTCATTTTCATCCTTATACTTATTTTTAAGTTTATATTTAAACACTTTAAATATTAACTTAAATACTTCCATTGATTAATTTAGTTTCAAGCTAAATTAATTAATTCAATTAATCAATTAAACCATTCAATTAATTAATTAAATTAATTTTGCTTTGATCAAATTACTCTTATGTGTGTGACTTACTAGTTTTATTACTAATTGACAATGAGAATAATATTAACTCCTTAATATTATTAGAACCGTTCCAAACTCAAAATGAAATTTCCATTTCATTCAAGTTCTCATAAGTCATAGTTGACATATAGTATAATGTGCTATGACTATCCAAGTAGTTATGAATTAGTTCTCCAATTCATGAAATTTTGATCATATATGTCATGCACTAAAATCTTTCAGTTACAAAATTCTAATCCAAGCTGGAGTCATGATTTATGTCAAACTCTAATTGCATTGAATCATATGCTCTCTTTTAATTTCAATTCTTGATTAATAAGATTTTCTTGTAAAAAATTCTTTCTTAACTAAGTCGATCTATCTTGGCCAGAAACTTTAATTATCAAAAATAATTAAATAAACATAGAATTTTATTCTTATTTACTTAGGGTAATGGATCCCATTTTGATTAACACTTATCTCCATATATAACTAGTCGGAGCCAACACATGCCCATATACCCATACCTAGTATGAGTATGAAAGCAGTATTAAACCCAAACCACCTATATACAAGATAACTGTGTTATCTTGGGTCAAGGGATTATATGCACTATTATGATATGGATGACTTTATACTGACAAGAGTAAACTCCATGTACAATTCATCTTGTGTTACTGATTTGGCCTACTTATCTTATAAGTGTCCACCATGTTTGTTATATGGTATAAGACTCACCATTCTATCCCATTAGTATCTCATACTAATCCATGAAAACAAACATAGGTGATAATCTTTCTGGATAAATCATAGCCAATGAAGTATCTTAGATTGCGAGCCAAATTTATAATACTTGTATTAGAATGTTCTATCACTCATATTCTTAACAACTTAAGAATAGAACATCTAAGAAGATATTAAAGGACTTTTTCAATTAAATTCAAACCATTTGAACATAAATGAAAAGAATAATTGTCATTAAATGAGAATAATTATTTACATGATATAATATAATGGTATGCTCTAGGGCATAATACTAACACCTTCAACTACATTGATGATGGGCTAACAAACTTTTGGATAAGTGAAAGATCAAAGGTTGCATCCTTAGCTAAGGCACCAGTTGAAATAATAATAATAATAATAATAATAATAATAATAATAATAATAATAGTAATAGTGATAGTAATAGCAGCTAGTGAGAGAATAGATCACAAGTGAACTGAGTGGTGGAAAAAAGGGTAACGAGTAATTTTGATGTGAGGAAGGCTACTTAGGAAAAGAAGAGATTTTAGTAAGAGACAAAAGAGAACGTGGTACAACTTCAAATTTATTTTAACCAAAAACTTATGACAACTCATTACTCTGCTTCATAACAAATTATTCTACTATAATATATATTCAATGTAGTAAAAAAAATACATTGAAAGGGCGTTTGATTTTATTTATAAGTTGATTAAATTTATATGTAAGTAAAAAATTGTAAGTAAATTATTATTTGATTTGATTTATAAATTAAAAAAATAATTAAAATAAGTAAAAAATAATATCACTAATCTATATATTTTTAAATTACTCTTTAATAAAAGACTTTATTATTCTAATAATTTTTAAAAATTAATATCAACACTATCTTAATTTTAAAAATATCTACACTCAATGATATATCTTTTTAGTCATCTTGATAATTTAAGTTACTTTCAAGTAGGGATGTGCGATTCCCATTCAGCTCAGGGTCTGCCTAAAAACTAAAACTGAACCGAAATTTTAGTGTAGTTCCGGTTTGGTTCTTCATTATTTCAGTTTCCGTTTAGTACAGTTCTCAGTTCTTCAGTTCGGTTCACGATTTTTAGTTCTTGAAATAATTTTATATAATTATTTTCTTAAAAAAAATCATATTTGAATTAGAATGTAAGTTTTGAATTTGGTTATTAATACATAATATATCATAAAAATATATCTTTTAACTATTTCTAAATTGTATAATTCTTAACTATAAAGTGCATATATAATTTAGGATTAAATATATTATATAATATAATAGTATAATATACATTTTAACTATTTATTAATTATATAATGTTTAACTATAAGATATAAATATAATTATAAATTAACGTATATATATATATATATAAAAGTGTATTGCTAATAAGAATTATAAGGTAATTTAATATATTTATTACTAAAATTATTGGTAAAATACAGAGAAATGAAATATAATATTAGGTTATATTTAGTTCATAATCAAATAAACATATATAAATATATATAAATATATCAAAAGCATATAATGCATTTAAAAAGATATAGAAAAACATATGTATAAATTTGGTACTTGATTCAGTTTCGGTATGGTTTCGGTTTAGTTTTTAGTGAAGAACTAGAATTGAATTAAAGTTTCAAAATAACTCTGGTTTAATACAGTTCTTGTTAGTTCGGTACGGTGCTTTAGTTTAGTTTAGGATCCCTAAGAATCGTGCACGGCCCAACTTCCAAACAACTTTCAACCAAACACCTAAATTATTTAAAAGTTAAGTTTAAATAGTTTTACCAAATAATTAACTACTTTTTTTTTAAAGTAACTTATAAGTTAAAAAAAAAAAACCAAAACAAAAGTCAAATTTTAAAAATAAGTAACCAAACCAAACTCCCCATAAAGATTCACAAAAACTAGTTGAAAAGCAAATTTAGAGAAATAAGACTTATATCTCTCGGAGTGAAAGTGTGTATATACACCGAATGCATCCAATAATTTCTTCAACTTCATGTTTTACGCCTTCACTCCCACCACCTCCTCTTCCGGTCAACTCCCACCAAGTTTCTTCCGCTCATTTTACTCAATCTTCTTCGTCTTCCACCACCTAAGATATAATAATCTTATTCCTCCATTAAATATTAGTTCTTTCTTTATGACTTTACCATCAATCTCTCCTTCTATATATCAATTTAGCAGTATTCGCAATCATGTCTTCTCTTGAATGTATATTTTAGTAAAGCTTTAAATAAAATTTATTAGTGCTTTAGTGTTGGTATAGCTGTGAGAAGGCAACTTTGCTTCCCATCAAACTCTTCAACTTTGTTTTTTGCATAACAAAACGAATTTATGATTTTTTTTCTTCTATTCTCCTTCTAAATTGTCTAATGTTTAAGGGTTCCATTTGCATACACGGATAGGAATTTTTAAACTTGAATGAGTTTTTTTAATAAGAATTATTTTTAATAATGTTAAACTAGCTAATAACCCGCTTGATGTAGTGTTTTTTTTTTCAATTATTTTTATTTAATTAAGTAAAGTCCATAAAACATGTAAATATCTAGTCAAAATCAATCAATTAGACATAAAATTAGAATGAATTTTCGAACTATTCACCTTTGTTTTTCCCACAACAAAATGCATTTATGAATTTTTTTTTTTTCATTCTTTTTCTACTCTCCTTCTAAATTGTCCAATGTTTAAGGGTCCCAGCTGTGTATGCGGATAGAATTCTCGATCGTTGAATGAGTTTTTTTAATAATAATTACATTTATCTTTGAGCAAAAATTTTAAATTAGTTAATAACTTGCACGATGCAGTCTTTTTTTTTTTTTATCAGTTATTTTTATCTGATTAAATAAAGTCCATGAAATATATAAATATTTAGTCAAAATTAGTTAATTAGAGATAAAATTAGCGGCATTGAATCGTGTTTAAGCCGTTTCATTATAAATGAATTTTCAAATTCCTTTCTTCATGGAATACTATTTTCAACCTCTTTTATAAATTTCTAATAGTTTAAAAGAAATAAAATATAAAGATTAAATTATATATTTTTTAAAATACAGATACAGAATAATTAGTTTTATCAAAATGTAAAGAGTAAATAATAATTTTTTCTTTTATATAATAAAAATATTTTTTAGTTACTAAATTTGACAATTAGTAAAACAATACATCATCACTGAATATTGTATATCGTATTCTTAATGTAAAAATTCGCTTGATTCTATGCTACTAATTTAATAAAACATTTAGAAAAATATGGGTAAATACCAATTACAAAAATGTTATCCCTATAAACAAAAAATTAAAAGGTAATCCATATATATATATATAACAATGAAAAATATTATTTTATGCGCTATCTCTCAATTTTGGGTTGTTTCATTTTCTGTTCTTTAACTTAAATATATTACTAAAAAAATTCTTAAACTTTTAATTTATTTCAAAAGAAAAATGTCCCATTGACATTCTACAGTAGCTTTCTAGTTAAAAAAATAAAAATTACTATTTTATTCCTCTCTTTCAAAAAAGAATCGGGATGTATTATATTAACCGTCTCTTAATTTAGGTGGTTGTTTCATTTCAGTTATTCAATTTTAATTTGTGAAATTAAAATTTCTCAACTCTAGTTATATTTTAAATAAAGTTCCTTTAACCTGCAATAGTATCTTTCTAGGTTAAAAAGAATAAAATTACTCTTTTGCCCTCTCTTTTAAAAAGAATAAAAAAAAATTTTATCCTCTTTTCTTTCATTTTTTCTTTTTTACTTTTATGATTAATAATAAAATTATTAATTATATATGTTATTTATTTTTAATTAAAATTTAATTTGTAACAACTTGGAAATAATAATAATAATAATAATAATAATAATAATAATAATAATTAACATATCTAATTAATAACTTTGTTATTAAATTTAGTTAAAATAAAATAATTTTTTTGTTAAATAATTATTGATTTATTTAATCATGAAGGTAAGAAAGAGAAAAAGAAGGAAAATAGAGAGAACTAGTGTTTTTATTCTTTTTAAGAGAGAGGGACAAAAGATGTTTTTTTCCCCAAGAAATCACTAATTTATTCATTTTTCTTTTCATTCTCTCTAATTTTTTTCTCCAAATTGATTGAAAATTATTTGTTAATAATATCATTTTATTTTAATAAAATTATATATATTTAATTTATCAACAAAATTATTTATTAATTTCTATTAACTTATTATTAATAATTTAATTTTTATTAAATTTTAATTTTATAAAATTTAAAAATATATTTAAATTTTAGATCAAAATATACACCATCATTAAAAAAAAATTAGCTTTGAAATAAGTTTTATTTATTTTAAATCATATAACAATAATCTATCAGGTTATCATTCCCCAATGCTTATTGTACTGTTATGCAATATATATGATACTTGCAGCCGGATGATCTTATCAGGAGTATATGGAAGTATATAATTTAGGGGATGATAAAAGTATTTGTGGTGAGATAAACAATGGGTTAGGTCTACTTGTGTTAAAATAAATGAAATGGAAAAGGATCCTAAAATTAAAATAAAAAATCAGTATATATGTATAGGTGGTTAATAGAAAATAATGAGAAATTTTCATTTTTTATTTTAATCTTTAATTTTATTATTTTTATTTTTCTTCAATTAATATAGTTCTTAGCATTTAATTTATAATTATTTAATATGAAATTATTTTTAACTTTAATAATATTTATATTTATTAATTTTATAAATTATTTATATATTTATTTTTTATTTTCTTATAAATTTATTATTATTAATTTAATTTTTACTAAACTTTTAGTTTAAATTTGTTCTTTTTTACTTAAAATGCGATAATGTTATAAAATAATTATAATATAATGTTAAACAAACACTTAATGGATTATCCATAATTACTATTTTATAAAATTTTCATGGTTGTTCATCGTGCATGCAAAAAAAAGGAAATTAATGAATAAACCATGTGGCACATATTTAATTATATTGTCCTTAATACACTTAGATTGAAGTTAAACTTTAATAGACCTTCAACTACACTGATGATGGGCTAACAAACTTTTGGATAAGTGAAAGATCAAGGGCTGCATCCTTAGTTGAGGCACCAGTTGAAATAATAATAATAATAATAATAATAAGGCGGCTAGTGGGAGAATAGATCACAAGTGAACTGAGTAGTTGTAAATGAATTAATATTTTTTTTTTTAATTTTTAACTTAAAAGTTAAAAAAAATTATTTAAGATAAGTCAGAAATAACAAGTAATATCACTTATATACATATTTTAAAATTACATTTTGATAAAAGAATATATTATCGTAATAATTTTTCAAAATTAATATAAATATTGTCATCCTTTTAACAACCTCAATACCTAATGATGTATCTTTTGGATCATATTGACAAATTAAATTATTTTAAGTATTTTTTAATCAAGCATTTAAATTATTTAAAAGTTAATTTTAAATATATTTATCAAACAATTAACTACTTGTTTTGAAATTAACTTATAAGTTAAAAAGAAATTTTTAAGTCAACAATTGAAAAAAATTAGCTAAACGATACCTTCTTTGAATGTTCACAAAAAATAATTGAAACATAAATTTAAAAAAATGAGACTTATATCTCTCTATGGGTGAAAATGTGCACATATACCAAATGCTTCCAATAATTTCTTCAGTTTTATGATGCACGCCTTCACTCCCACCACCTTCTTTTCCAATCAGCTCCCATCAAGTCTCTTCCACTCATTTTACTCAATCTTCTTTGTCACTGGAGATATAATATTATTCTTTTATTGAATATTAGTTTTTTTTTTTTTTTTACGACTATACCATCAATCTCTCTTTCTATATATCATGTTAACAGTGTTCGCAATCATATCTTCTCTTGAATATACATTTAAGTTAAGTGAAGCTTTAAATAAAATTTATTATTGCTTTAGTGTTGTTGGTTAAGCTGTGAGAAGGCAACTTTGCTTCCCATCAAACTATTTAACTTTGTTTTTCACATAACAAAATACGTTTATCTTTTCGCTCTCCTTTTAGGTTGTCTCATATTTAAGGGTCCCATTCCCATATGCGGATAGAATTTTTATCATTGAATGAGTCTTTTTTAATAAGAATTATGTTTATATTTGAGCAATGATGTAAAACTAGCTAATAACCTGCATGATGTAGCTTTTTTTTTTTCCTTCTTTTGTCAGTTATTTCTATTTGATTAAATAAAATTCATAAAGCATGTAAATATCTAGTCAAGATTAATAAATTAGACATAAAATTAGCAACATCTAGTCATGTCCAAGCCCTTCCTTTATAAATGGATTTTCAAATTACTTTCTTCATGGAATACTATTTTCAATTTCCTTTGTAAATTATAGCATTGTTTGTGCTATGAAATTGAAAGAAGCTCAGTAATGAGACAGATTAAATTTCTCCTTTATAATGTTCTTGCCTTCCAACACTACTCAACTTTGCTTTTCACACATCAAAATGCGTTTTTGAAAAATTGTTTTTCCATTAATTCTTTTTCCACCCTTGCGAGATTGTCCAATGTTTAGGGGAATCGTTTCATATATATATATATATATATATATATAAAAGGAAAATGGGACAAAATAACACTCCTATAATTATTTTAATAAATTAATTAGTTAAGTTATGATAGCTTAATTAGTTAAGAGAAAGGACTTAATTAGCTGTTAATAAGCTACAGTTGTTGCCTAATAATTTTGGACCCCTCAAAGAACATTATAACTAAAGTTCTTATTTGAAATCCTTAGGATGATGTTTCACATATAATAATTAGGGGAGAAAAGTATACTTCAGATACCAATTTCATACTTTAAAATAAAAATAACAAATGAGATTAGATTTGAAGTTACCTTCCATTGAGAGTGGCCCTTTGAATTGATTGTCACTTATATCCAACGTTTTTCAAGCTTTTCAAATGAGCTAACTCTAAGCAATGTTGTTGTGAAAAAAGGAAGATTGTCATATCATAAAAAGAAATGGTGCAGATTAGATATAAAATTAAAATAGTTCATTAAGAATGACATGCCACATATAAAAACACACTTTACTAGGAAATGAATTAGCCAATTAGAATCAATGTTTTAAGTGATGTAAGAGCACCCATAAATGATAAGATATGGTTGTTGAAGCTGTTGGAACTAAGATTTAAAACTTGTAACTTGTTCAAACTTGATAATCTTTCAAAACCTTCATATATAATTTCAGACTATTCAAAGTTGACAATTGTTCACGAAAAGATATCATATATTAACGTACCTCCCTCATCAATCAAACCCCTCAAACAAATTTTCTGATAAATCAAGGCTGAGACGTTGATCAACAGGATGAAGTATACGATAGATTTAGAGCACTAAATTTTCCAAGATTTGCATCTGTTACTTGATTAAGGGAGAGCTCAATCACACGCTTGGCGGTGACATTGCACATAACTCGATCCCAACCACAACAGTCGCTCATTCCATTATCAACCTAAGAATCAAGATTGTCAGAAAGATTCCAGTTTGATTTTAGGAAAGACTTCAACTCCAGCAAACCTATCCTCTCTTTTTCCAAGCAATTTGCTCTGTATCCATTCATTTCAACCATAGATATAAGAACCCAAAATGAAAACCTAAGCAAGAGCCTTTCCATTCGTAAGACAAAGCACTTGCTAAATTTCTCACTTTTGAGGTCCATCTCAAGCAAGAGTTTTTTCCTTTTATTTATACAAATGTACAGGAATAATGGATGACTTTCAATAATTAATAGCTTAAGCACTTTCGGTATTTATATACAATTAATCTGTAATTAATATAAAAGAAATTCTTCAATTGTAGACTCAAATCAGGGGAAATTCATTTTCGAGTTATTTACAATTGATTTTAAGATAGAACTCAAAAAAATTTAATTTAAATAATTTAATAAAAAAGTTTATGATAACCGAATTTAAATAAAAATAATAATAAATTTTATTATTTAAAAAATTAATAAATAAAATGAATACATTTATTTTTTATTTTACTCTTATTTATAAAATAATGGATATTTCAATAAACTGATTAATGATTTATAGATTTATTTAAATCATTTGGTTTCGGTTCTTCTATTTTTGAAGCTTCCAATAGATAAATTGAAATTGAAATTAAATTAAAATTGTGAATAATTTAAATGGTGAAAAATTGACTCCATCAATTTAACTTAATTTTGATTAAATTATGATTAAATCTGAATTAAATTATGGCCAAGTTTAATGATGATCATACTGATTAAAGCTGGAAGAAGACAGTCCATCAAAAGGAAGACAATAAAATTAAAATATAAAAAAGCAGCTGGAAGAAAAGGAGGATCCTTCTTTTAACGTTCTTTAATTTGCTTGACTTGGAATCAATATATTTTTAGAAATTAGAAACCACCCAATTAATTAAATTATTATTGTATCAATCATATTTTTTATATGATTAATATTTTCTTTATCTCATTGAATAAAAAAGAAAAAAAAAATCCTTTTTTAGCTTTCCCTTGACTTGGAGTCAACATATCTTTAGAAATTAAAAATCACCCAATCCACAACGTAAAAATTAATGGGAATGAGCCTTATTTTCCATCTGTTGTCCAAGAAAAGAAAAACATTTAGGTGGTTGAGTGCAGTCTGCTTTACATATTTGGAGAGCTAAGCAATAATTTTCACCTGTGGCAATCACTATTATTTCTTTTCTGTTAATTTTTTAGTTTTTTTAATAATTTTTAAATTTGTATTAATTTGAAATAGATTTTGAATGTATTTACTCAAATCTACCAATGATAGATTTTGAATGAATTATCAGAGACATGTAATTATTGTTAGATCTTGAAATATTTTTTTTTATAACTCTCATTTAATGAAATTTTTATTTATTTTTGTTATTGAGATATTTTGCTATTTTGAGAAGAGTACCGTATAATGTTTAATCCTTATAGAAATCTAAGTTATGAGATCGTTTGATGGAATTCATAAAAATGCAATAGAGTTGGAGAATAGAGTGTGTTGTCTGCCTAATGATCAATTTACATGCAACATCAACACTATTAAAATTTTCAAAATCTTTATATTATTTTTTTTTATAAATAATTAATTTCATTTATGTAAAAATATAATATCTTACCTGTTCTTTGTATTTTGCTCTATTAATAAAATATTTTCATTTCTATAAAAAAATATTTTATACACAATTAAGTGTATTCAAATAAAAAAAAAATACTACACATAAAGGTCAAGTAAATGCACTTACATTTAGGTTTAAATATTTTTATTTTTCAAATATTTGTGATTTAAGTAAAATAATAATAATAATAATAATAATAATAATAATAATAATAATAGAATGTGGTTATTCACATTCCATTTTTTTTAATATGCTCCACTCTATCCTTTATATTTGATTAAATAACTAAATTATGCATAATTTATCTTATCAATCATAAAGTACGGATAATATTATCATTTCATAACAAAAAGAAAATTGAAACAGTTAGCAGGTGCACTCATTATTTTATTGCCTATAAATAAGGTTAATTATTATTTCTTTTTATTAAAATTGTACACTAAAATTAAATTTTAGGGGCTAATAAATAAATTTATAACGCAAAGTTTATAATTTTAATTTTTATAAATTATATAATGAAATCTTTTGCCATTACCTTGAAGGGCATGGGTCCATTGCCCAATAAAGATCCGCTGACCCATTAATTAAGCCCAACAAATTAAAATAGATGTATAGCTAATGCCATGTTGCCTGAGAGATCCAACTCCTGAGGGTCGGTCGCTGAATGGCTCATTGACTTGAAAAATTTTTGAAAACTTTTGCCACTCTCTTTTTCTTGCTTATTTATTATTAGCAAGCAAAGACCTACTTTAATGTCATTTTATTATTATACAAGTTTTAATATTTTAAATAATGAGAAAGAAATATTATATGAATAATAACAATTAATAAAAATAAAAGTTGAACAAGTTAATTGATCTTAGTTGGCAATAATTTTCTAGATTTTAATTTCATTAATAAAGCTATACTTACCAAAAAAAAAATTACGTGTGAATAAATATAATAAAAATATAAAAATAAATTTAAAGAGCTCATTAAAAAGTTGACACATCTTATATCCTGCTTTTGGCAATAGAAATGAAATCGAAATTTCAATTATTACAAGAGCACATTACCCATAAAAATTCAAATACAATGCCAATGACTAACATAGACCAACAAAAGTTCATACTTGTGATTCAATGCAGCTCCCATGTTCTTCAAGCACTAGCAAAAGCCTACATTTTTGCATAGACGCTAGATAGTTTTATTGGTAGAATTCAGTTTCAAAAAGCCAAACAGAAATTGAGTAAATACAACCATCAATGAAGTAAAACCATAACATGCGCCAATGCCTGTTGATGCAGAGAATTGCTACCAAAACCAATAGGATTGTGACATAGGACGCACAGAAACTCCAATAGAACCACACCATGTCAATACCACCTTCAGTGTCTTGCTCTTCTACATCAATCAATGGTGAGGTTGCTGGACTTTCATCAGCATTGCAGCTCCTATGAATGAATGGTCCACAAAGGCCAGGGTTACCTCTGTAACTAGATTCATCAAATGTCCCAAATTGCCCCTTATCAAGGACTCTACCAGACAAATTATTGTATGAAACATCAAAAGTTCCCAAAAAATTCAGCTCAACTAATTGTCTTGGGATTTCACCACTCAAATTGTTGTTGCCAAGGTCTAGGCTTTCTAAACTCTTTAGATTCGCAAAACTGACTGGTATAGATCCTGTTAAATAATTGTGGGACAAATTCAATGATTGAATTTCATGAAGGTCTCCAATTTCTGGAGGGATGCTGCCAGTTAACTCATTGCATGACAAATCAATTCCCGCCACTAAATTGATAATATAGCCCTTGTAGGAGTTATATCTATACTTCATTGCAATTTCCACTTCTACTTCTTTAGAAGAAGACCAAGAAAGCACAGGCAAATCTAATTCAAGAGTGGAATTGTAGGGACTATAAGGGCGGCTAAATGAGAAGTCCTGCATACCTACATGTCTACTCTCTGTGGCCTCTACCTCACTTATGGATCCAGTCTCAAAATTATCTTCGCCCATCATCCCAAATGATACATTATTAAAGCATGAAGGAATGGAACCGAAAAAAAAGTTGCGCGAAAGGTCCATAATTCTCACATTTCTTAATTGACACAACTGGTTTGGAATATGACCTCGTAATGCATTCCCTCCCAATGAAAGCACAAGCAATTTGGAAAGTTGACTGATCCAAGACGGAATACTTCCAGAAAACTTGTTATCCCTCAGATCAAGCGCCACCAAATTAGGACTCCTAGCAAGCACAGGTGGTATCAACCCATTTAGACCGTTCTTTTGTAGAAACAAGAACCGCAGTGATGAAGCATTGAAGCAGGAAGGCACAGACCCAAATAAAATATTTTGTGAGAGGTCTAAAATGTCAAGATTGCTTAGATTACATAGTTGCATTGGAATTGTACCTGATACCTTGTTATTGGATATGTCCAAAACTTGTAACATGGGGATCTTCCCCAACTCTGCACTTATCATTCCAGTGAAATTGTTGTTATTCATATCTAACACCATCAAGCTTCTCAAGTTCATATTGTTAGGAAAAATGTTCCCTTGAAAATTGTTGTTTGATAGAATCAGTACCACTATATTGGTACAATTCACAAATAGACTTCCAGGCAACTCTCTTGAGAAATTATTATTGGACATATCCAGCAACTTCAGTCCTTGCATCTCACCAATTGAAGAAGGAATGTTACCATAAAAACTATTCCTTGACATGTTTATATATGACAGATTTGGAAAGACCAAACCAAATTCCTTAGCCAGCTGACCCGTGATGTTGTTGCTTGAAATTTCAAATTTACGCAACCCATGCTTGAAATTTGGCAACTGAAAAGTTCCCTTGAATGCGTTGTTCATCAAATTCATAATTTCTAACTTAGAGTTATTTTGTAAGATCCAACTGGGGAATGTCCCAACCAGCTTATTATGAGAGAGATCAATGAAGCGTATGTCATGCTGGTAGAGAAGAAAGCTAGGAAATGTTTTAGTTTGCAAATTCAGGTTGCAATTTGGCAAGTCGATCAACTTCAGTTGAAATGTAGGAAACCAGGTAGGATGTTCTGTTTCCAATTTTAACCTACTACTTCCAGATGACAGTTGAAATATCTCCAATTTTGAGTGGTTGGCCAAAGTGCTAAATGAGAATAAGCCTTCGAACTCATTACCAGAAAGAAACAAGTACTTGAGGGATGTGAGTTTAGAAACAACAGATTGTATATTGCCACTAAACTGATTGGTCGACAAATCAAGAACTTGGAGATTAGTTAAGTTGCCAAGACATTGAGGGAGAGGACCAGAAAACTGGTTACTACGGAGTCCCAACTCAGTGAGACTTTTCAATCCACATAATCCTACGATAGGAGAAAAAAAAAAAAGAATAGAATGTTGGAATAACCATTTCAATACATAATAATTGTTAACTTGCCTAAGCACAAAATTTCTCCCTCTAATTTGCTTAGTTAACATTTCAAGAACATAAAAAGTGTAGATCCTTATTTGAAGTCCTTAGAATATTATTCAACATAGAATAAAAAAAAGAAAATTGCACTTAGATAACTAATTTTGTGCCTTAGAATGTATTTAATAAGCACCCAAATAAAAAGAACATAAGTGATGAGATATGAAGTTACCTTCAACTGATTGGGTGCCATTGAACTGATTGTAACTTATATCCAACGTTTCCAAGGTTTTCAGATTAACTGAAAAAGGGGGCAAGAGAGAAGAGAGGGGGAGGTGGGGGAGGGGGGGAGGAGGTGGGAAGGAGCATATTAGAGATGAAACTAAAACAGGTCTCATTTAAAAAGATTTTCAAGCCAAGAAACATACCCTTGCTAGGGAAAGAACCAGCCATGTCATTGCTTCGAAGAATCAAAGTCTTTAGTGATACAAGACCACTCATGTGTGGTAAGATACTGTTGTTGAACATATTAGAGCTAAGATCTAAAACTTGTAGCTTCTTCAAACTTGATGATCTATCAAAACCTGCATAACATACATTTTTATTATTAGCTATTTTATATAATTTAGCTTAATTGCTGATCCAAGTAAATCTGACATAGCTTCCAATTTAGAGCATATTTTTAAAAAGAAAATGGTGAAATTAAGGTTTCATTTGGTTTTTATCCTACACCTTGCTTCTTGTGCTATAGCATACTCGTATAAATGTCATGTTCTTTCTTATGAATTTTTTCCAGGAATTAAACGAGATTAAGTTGTTATTATAATATTTTAGTGACTAAATCACAGCAAAATTGAAGTTTTGCTCCCACAATAAAAGCTACTGCCAATTTCAGTGATACACACACACACACACACACACACACACACACACAGACACACATGTGGCATAGCTTTCTTTTAGGGAAGTAGCACAGTGATTCATTAATTTGCAATAGCTATTTTCCGAATCATATTACGAACAAATTTTTAATCAATTTCTAAGCTACAACATACACAACCTCTTAACTGTAATGTGAGTGCTACTGATTGTCATGTTCGTCATGTTTCAAAACAACACAGATTGTCATTCCCTGTCAATCACATTCTGAAAAATTGTTTCATCTTATACATGTTGATCTTTCGGGCCCTTATAGGGAATATTCAGTGACAGGAGCAAATTACATGCTCAGCATAGTTGATGATTGCAGTCGATCTACCTGGACATACATATTAAATGACAAAGCTCAAACCCTCAGTCCTAGCTACTTTCATTAACATGGTGAGAAATCAATATGCTGCTCATGTAAAAATAGTAAGGAGTGATAATGGGACAGAGTTTATCAACTCTTTCCATGACTAATTTTTTAAAGATAGAGATATTGAACATCAGAAGTCTTGCCCTTATTCCCCTCAACATAATGGGATAGTTGAGAGAAAACACAAGCAATTGTTAGAAATAGAAAGAGCTCTTATGTTTCAATCACATTTGCCAAAAAATTTTGGGGGAAATCCTTATTGACAGCCACATTTATCATCAATAGATTACCTACCAAGATACTGAAATGGAAGACCCCATATGAGATTCTTAATGGCAAGCCACCAGATTATTCTGGTTGCTTGTGTTATGCAACCAATGTCAGCCCAAACAAGAAAAAGTTTGACCAGAGATCTTTCAGGTGTGTTTTGTTGGGATATCCTACTGGTTATAAGGGCTATAAACTGTATAATCTTGACACCAACACCATCTGTGTATCTAGGGATGTGGTTTTTAAGGAACATATTTCTCCTTACCAAAACTACACAACCTAAACCAACCTTCTCACCACATCTCAACCAACAACATGATTCCATTACTGACCTTATCTCTCCTCCTGAACCTATACCTGTACCTGAGCAACCTACACAAACTTCCATCACACCCAACTTTCCTGAATCTTTACCAATTCAAAATTCACTTGCACCTCCCTTATTAAGAAAAAGCAATAGACATATCGCCAAACCTACCAGGCTCAAAGACTTTGTAGCTACTGTTCAATCTGATAGCATCCTTATATCTCCTGCTGCAACTACTTCAGCAAGTCAATCAGGTTCTGCAGACTCCCCAGGTATGTTCTTAACCCAATTCCTTTTTGATAATCATACTTTTAGTCCTTCTTACTTACATTTTTTAGCTAATGTGTCAAAAGTTCATGAGCTAACCTCTTACTGTCAAGCCAAAAATGACTCACAGTGGGTTGCAGCCATGCAAAAGGAATTAGAAGCCTTAGAGACCAATGGCACATGTGTTCTTACTACATTGCCACCTCATAGGAAAGCTATTAACTCCAAATGGGTTAACAAAGTTAAATATAACCCAGATGGAACTGTTGAAAGGTTCAAAGCTAGATTAGGGGCCAAGGGGTACGACCAATTGCCAGGGTTGGATTATAAAACAAGTTTTTCCCCTGTTGCAAAAACAATAATTGTGAGAATGTTTTTGGCAATAGCAGCTACTAAATCTTGGCCAATTCATCAAGTGGACATAAATAATGCTTGCTTACATGGCCACATTGATGAAGATCTTTACATGAAGCCTCCAGAAGGGTATACAAAAGCTACAGATGGTCAAGTATGTAAATTAATTAAGTCCCCATATCGACTAAAGCAGGCTGGACGCCAGTGGAACAAAGAGTCGACTGTTAAGCTGCATGAATATGGTTTTATCCAATCTGTGCATGACAATTGTCTTTTCACAATAGGGTCTGGTGATCAATTTCTTGCTTTGTTAGTATATGTTGATGATTTGCTCATCACAGGAGCTTCCGAAGCAGACATTATTAAAGTCAAAACATTCCTTCATGCAGCATTTACTATAAAAGACCTCGGCTATGCAAAATATTTTCTTGGCGTTGAATTAGCCAGGTCAGAAGCTGGTCTTTTTCTCAATCAGCAAAAATATATCCTTGATATTCTCAAGGATACCAAAATGCTTGATGCCAAACAAACTGATTATCCCATGTCAAAGGGACTGAAGTTGGATATTCCCTCTAATGATTTACTTTTGGAACCTGATAAATACAGAAGCTCAGTAGGCAGATTGCTATATCTCAATCTAACTCGACCTGACATCACATATGCAGTGCAACATCTCAATTAATTTCTTCAAGAACCTCGCAAGCAACACTGGGATGCTGTTTTGCATCTTCTTCGATGCTTAAAGGGTGTCCTGCAAAGGGATTGTTTTTCCCTTCAACAAAAAATTACCAACTGAAAGCTTTTTGTGACGCTGATTGGGCCTCATGTCCAATTTCCAGGAAGTCTCTTACAGGCTACTGTGTGTTCCTTGTTCCCTCTCTTATTTCCTGGAAATCTAAAAAACAAAATACCATTAGTCGATCTTCAACTGAGGCACAGTATCGAAGTATGGCGTCCACTATTTGTGAGCTGCAATGGATTTCCTATCTGATAAAAGATTTTCAAATTCAGCTCCATCTTCCAATTCCCTTACAATGTAACAACAACTCTGCGGTTCACATATCAGAAAATCCCGTCTTCCATGAAATAACCAAGCATCTTGACATTGATTGCAATTTTGTACGCAATCAACTCCAAGCTAGATTCATTCATACTAGTCATATTTCTGCCAAATTCCACCTTGTTGATTTGTTTACTAAGCCATTAGCTTCCCCTATGTTTCATCACTTTACTTCCAAGATGGGATTGGTCAATCTTAACACATCTCCATCTTGAAAGGTATTTCAGTAGAGTAGCAGAGAAGAAAATGCTAAGGCAGGAAAAAGAAAATAAAGGTTGTGAAGTTGTTGAAGCTGTTATGATGGGCTGGCACGCGTGGTTAGCTGTTTTGTTAAGTTAGTTTAGCTGGCTTATAGAGAACTCTGTACAAATAGTTGTAGCCGTGATCTTCTAATTGTCAGTTTTCATTCTTCTCTCCAATATAATTTTCTCTTAACATTCTTAGTTTTATCAAATTTATATATGTTTCTCTGTTATTGGTGCTTTTGGGCATGTGTTTTTTTATCTTTTAGCATGAACTTGCATATCAAGCGGCATATTACAACTGATGTATATATACAGTGTAATGTATAAATGATGTAAATTTATCATATTGTGCTATTACAACTGAATTTGGTGAATGCACTGATGGTTAAAATTTACAATAACGTAACCAACATGAAGTCTTGACATCAACCTCTGTCACTCTCTCTCTCTCTCTCTCTCTCTCTCTCATGGAGTACTCAGTTATTTACTAATGCACATTCTTTATTCTCGAGTAATTTAAACATCGTTTTCTCAACATTTATGGAATTTTTGGATATCTCATATAGTGTTGTTTCCTGCTAAATAAATTGCAGAAGTTTGAGAATCAACTAAACTATTATTTACTTGAAGTTCAACGTTCATTAATAAATTTTCAAATAAAAAAAAATTTAAGATCAATGATTTATATTAACATTTTATTTTGGAGATATAAATTCTTATTCCATGTAACAATTTTAAAATTAATTATTAAGACACCTTAAGAAGAAAATTATATAACTAGTAGATGACTAGTTTATCCATAATTATATAACTAGTAGATGACTAGTTTATTCATAATTTTTCCTGTAACACTAAAGTTCTCTCTCTAATGTGCAATGTTCATGTTTCAGAAAGACAATAAGCACAAATTCTGATGTGAAGTTCTTAAAATGTTTGAAAAACAATAAGGGAAAAAAATGCACTTCAAATAACTACTGTTTTGGTGCCTCAGAATACATCTAATAAGCAGTTGCCTATAATGTTGTATATAAAAGGAGAGGAGGCAAACAAATAGAAAGTACACATGAGATGAGATCTGAATTCACCTTCCATTGAGATGCCATTGAATTGATTCTCACTTATATCCAAAGTTTCCAAGTTTTTCAAATCAACTAACTCTGAACCATGCATATTGTAATTGTGCAAATTGAAAACAAAAAGGGCTTTGGTTAGATGTGAAATTAAGTGGATAATTTAGAAGATTGTAATGCCAAGAAGCATACCTTTAATACGGAACAAACCAGCCATGTTGTTTCCTCTAAGAATCAAAGTCTTAAGCGATATAAGAGCATTCACTGATGATAAAATACTATTATTGAATAGATTATCACTAAGATCTAAGCATTGTAGCTTTTTCAATCTTGATAGTCTTTCAAAACCTGCATAGTGTACAATTTAGAATATTAGCTATTTTACATATTTAGCTCAAACGATAATTCAAGTTTGATGTGGCATTCAATTTGGCATAGATTTTTGTAGAAGAAATAAGAAATTAAAAGGGAGTGCGACTTATAATGTCATAATATTTACCCATTACCACTTTTATTCTCAATGGAAAGCGTAAAAATTTTGAATTCTCTGTTAAGAAATTATAAACTCAAATTCTAACAAGTAGTTTAATTCATGGAAAATGCTCTCCCATCATATAGTCCAGCTATGAAGAAAAAATAAATAAAAAAATAAACATAGTTGAAGAGCAACAAGAAAAAAAGATATATACCTTCTTTGTTAATCCAGCCATTTAACCGATTAGAAGATAAATCAAGTCTAAGCAAAGCTTCAAAAGGATGAAGCAAGGAGAGATTTAGACTACAAAATGTTTCATTTCCAAAGGTTCCATTTTCAAAAGCTCCATATCCCATATGTGCTACTGAGAGTTCAATCACACGCCGGGAGGTGGCATTGCATATAACACCCTCCCAATCACAGCAGTCACTCATTCCATCATCAACCCAAGAATCAAGAATATCATTATTATCATAACAGTTTGATTTTAGGAAAGCCTTGAACTCCATCAAACCTATCCTTTCTTTTTCCAAGCAAGCACTGTATGCATTCATTTGAACCAAAAGTATAAGAAACCATAATGAAAACTTAAGCAAAATCCTTTCCATTCGAAAGACAAAGCACTAAATTGTTGCTAAGTTACTAAAGAAGAGAATTAAATTTCGCACTTTTGAGTTTTGAGGTCAATCTCTGGGCAGAAGGGCAGAAGAGTTTACTTATATAAAATGACAAGAAAGTATGTGGCCAAAAAAGCCTAAAAACAAAAGTGGAGTGCAGACTAATGGAAGACTTTGAAATATTGATAGCTTAAGCAATAAGCAGTTGGCAAGTTTGAATGTCTATCAATACTGAATTAAATTAAGTGGGTTATAACCCCACCCTCACGTTTGTCAGTTAATAGTCCTTCATAAAAAATTAAATGAAATATAAGAAAATCAATTAAATTTCCAGAAAAATGACTAAAAAAATAGAAAGGAAAAATATATATATGACTCAGAGAGAGTTGATGGAACTGGAACTTACAAAGAGCACGAGATCGGCGGAAGAAATTTTCCTCAAATCAGTCTGCAAAAGCTTCAGAACCAGAAACACAAGAAAATGGCACACAATGATAGAAACACAAGAATTTTCTCCAAATCAGCTTTGGTAGAATTCTGGTTGTCCAGGGAAAGCCAAGCAAATCGCTGGCTCCAAACCCTTATTCACCTTCACTACTATCGAACTTGTCCCCAAAATCGCCGATTCGCATTTAAATCTCCCCATCATCCTCATAGGCAACCAGCATTCGACCAAAGCTGAAGGCAAAATAGGGACAACTTTAAGCAAGAAGATGAGGAAGGAGTTGTATGGGAGTGCAGTCAGGGAGTGGAATGTGCGAAGAAGCTACGATTTTGATGGGGTTTTACAAATGGTAAAAGGACGAGTTTTTCTTTTTTTCATTTTACCGTTATGTTTGTATTTTTATTAACGATCAAAATATTATTTCTACCAAACAAAGCCTCTTCTTCTCCGTTTTTTCAAATCTTTTCATTTTCTTCCTTTTGATCATTTTTTTTTTTAATATTCTCTTTGAGTGACCACCAGCAATTATCAATAGAATTTAAGTAAACAAATTTCCAGATCAATCATTATTTAAAGATCTTGAGTTTTTGTCGTTTTTTTTCTCTTTTTCAATGACTTTATTTATATTTGTCGTTATATATATATATATATATATATATATATATATATATATATATATATATATATATATTGAAAAAGAGTATGAGAATAGTAAAAAAACCATGAAGTCAGTAAAACGCGCAAGCTGCCTATTCTGTCAACACTGGAGTATTTTTTAAATTATTTATATTATTTTTTATATAAATAATTAATTTTATTTATATAAAAATAATATATTCATTCGTAATTTTCTTTTGTTCTTTATTTCGAATTAATGAAATATTTTTCATTTCTAAAAAAAATAATTTCTGCCAAAAAAGTAAAAGCATAATAATTTATAAAAATTTAATAAACAAAAAAATAAATGTTAATCTTGTTAAAAGGTAAGAAAATTTTATTTAATTTTAATTTATTATATACTCTAAACATAATATATATATATATATATATATATAAACTAATTTAAGTAAAAAACTTTTCTAAAGAGGAAAATCACACACTTGAAATTAAAGGACTCAAAAAAATTAAAAACAAAAAACTCATCGATGAAAATCATTACCTAAAAAATACCAATATTTAGGCCCTTGACAATGGTTGAGCATTGAATGCCATAAAACCAAAAATCCATATATTATTATATTGTATTACAATGTGGCCCCCATGTTCTTCTACCAATAGCACAAGCTTACATCATTTCTGCATACACAAATTAGTGAAATCAGTTCTTATAAAGCCAAATATAAATTGAATTAATACAAACATCAACCAAGTAAACCATGGGCCAATGCCTGTTGATGCAGAGGATGACTACTAATACCAATAGAATTGTAACATAGAATTCAGAGAAACTCCAATACTATATCAATACCACCTTCTCTTCCTCTTCCACATCAATAGATGGTGGTTTTTTCGGAAGGCTTAATTGCACAAACTGTTTCTGAACTTAGGGAGTAGTTTTATTTCCGTCTTTGAACTTTAATTTATTAAAATAAAATCATTAAACTTAGCTTTTATTGTAAAAAAGTCCTTCTCGCGAGAATTTGGTATGAGCTCCGATTAAATGAATATGTGGGTTTCAAGCATGGATTTTTAAAATAAAAAAATAATTAAAAAAAACACTTGTATCATGTTTTCTCCCCTCCATTCAATATATATATAGACACACACACACACACACCCCCCTAAGAAAACCAAAAATCCAGAACCAAGAAACTACAGAGACAGAGGCACACAGTTGGGTATGTATGACTATTTGGGGCATTTAGATATAAAGAGAGGCATTTATATATAAAGAAGCACAAATGCATATGGTTAATATTAATGATTGTAATTCTATGGTTGCCATTCAAATTTTCTCCATTTCTCTTTTTAATAATTTACAGATGAAGAAATAAAATGACAAAATTAGTAGTTATATAATTAATAGATTGAGGATCACCAAGAGGATTACACTAGCTTAAATCAAAAGCAGGGATAGAAGCACCAAGTGGAAGCCGTAAAATAAAGAGCTTTAGATTGAGGTCGATGGTGAAGCTTGCATTCTGTGGTGGTGCCACTGTGTCAAAAGGGGGTAACAGGTGATGTGTTGTGGGTCAGACTGAAAAGAGGCATTGTGAGGGATAAGGATAATGGGTCAGTTGAGAACATGCATATGAAAATTTCTCCAAAAATTTGCCAATAGTTGTTGAAATTTCCCTTACTTCAAGCTCCAACCTTGCTAGTTGAGATAAAAAAAAGGGCGACATTGCAATGATGATTATGGGTATGTGGGTTTATAAGGGAAGTAGGGTATAAATGAATTGGGCTTATTGCCAAGTGATTGAGAAAGAGATAGTGTGGGTTAGTGTCTATAACAAAGGATTCAAGGGTAGATGGTGGGGATGGAATGGGAGTTGTGAAGTCGTAAGGGTATGTGTTGCATGGTACTGTAAGGTCTTTAGTCTTTGATTATGAGGAATGACACTAAAGCTAGGTTTGCCATGGTTTGTATCTGTCACAACCCAAATTATGGGCCAAACCGATATTAGGACTTGGGTCAGCATAAGGCCCTAAAACCTGTAGTAAGCCTAACTATTTCTAGCCCAAACTTAAGGCCCACATCCAAGGCCCATTTCCAAAAGATCAACCAAACATAGTTCAACCATAAACTAAACTACCCAATGGAGAGTTTTTAGCTTACTCGACCTGTGATCACAATATATATATATATATATATATATATATATATATATATATATATATATATATTTTTTTTTTTATATATATATATATATATGGGGAGCTCAGTTCGCCCTCACAATCCTAAGTCAAGCAATTTAATCAAATGGGAGCTCAGCTCCCTTGTCCATTATAAATATATATCCATCCCATTCAACCATACATGCATAATATTAAGTTTATAATTTCAAAATAATAATATTTTACAGTTTCCAAACCAAATAAGATACTGATAGCACATGCAGAGTTCTAGATTTCAAAATAATAATATAAAATATAAATACTGCAACCTAGACCTGCGAGGAAGAAAGCAGGTTAATCACAAGAAAAAAGTCTTCCTATAACCTAGAAAAATAGGTGAATAGGAGTGAGCGTTCGACTCATAGAGTAAGATATTAATTTTAAATACAATTTCTATAACTATCTAATACTAATGCATCCCTAAGGACGAAATACAACACAGATTAACATATTCAGTCAAATTCAAATAATATTCATGCAAAGAATAATTTGGAGCACCCACATACCCGTATATCACATCAGAATAAATACATATGGGAGGTGATTTCCTATACAGCTCTCTTAATCCAATGCCTGCCAACGAGATCAACTCGAACCGAGCTTTCTCTTAATAATCCAAATGCAGGGGTCAACGAGATCAACTCAAAGCTGTACTTATCCTGACTTATCACAAAAAGGACCGGGCCCTAAGCGAGACTAGCTCAAGTCAATTTGCCCGTCTTACCCATATCCATTACTAGTACACCACACACGAGCCGACATACGAACAGAGCTCCAAATTATCCTAAGGTAACACCCACATTAAAATTATCAAACAATAATGCAACACAAAGCGTGCTTATAATAGCTGAATACATATATTTATAAGTAATGCATGGGTATGCTTCGGATATATAGTAATAATATTGAAATTATAATTAAAATCAGTATCTACTCACAGTACACCAAAAGTCATTACGGCGACTGGGTGGAGGAAGAAGGCTGACTCAACTAACCAAAATAATTATATTACAAATTTATCATAATCAACTCAAAATAAGACTTTAAAGAGTCAAAGACACCTTAATTTATGCCGAAAATCAGGCGGAGTTCTCCTATACTTAGGACCTACTCAACCTGCAAAGTGATTCAAATAACACTTTTAAATCACAAATCCCATACCCATATCTCATCAACATCACATGGCCCCTCCTGAGCCCACCAAACTAGACAAAACCCACAAAATCAAAAAATTTACATTTTAGTCCCTAAAACTAACATTCTGCAAAAATTACTCAAACAAGCTCTAAAAATTCTAAAATTTTGTCCTGCAGTCCTTGACATGGTTATAAGACTATTGCAATAATAATTATAATTTTCTAATCACCCATAAATATTTTATGAATTTTTATTCTAAACCCGATACTGGGTAAATAAGAAAACTTAGAGTTCGGATTTACCTATGGAAATTTCGATGCTTGAAATGTGTTTGGGCATCTGAAAATGGGGGCAAGGACTGAAATTGCGACCCAATTCTAAAGCGGCTCCAACAGCTTATCTGTCCAGCTCGAAATTATAGATCCGACACCAGTCAAATTTTTGCGAAATGAGGATACCTACGCGAAGTCCACACTACCAGGAGTTAGAATATAATTTTTACAAAATTAAATAAGCTCATTTAGAGCTCGGAAAAATACTATGAAATTTGTGAGACCCATCAAATTTTCGGTGTCAAAAAATTTTGAAATTTATATTGTGGCGAAGCTCTTGCTGAGTGGAGCACGCCAATACTCTCGGAATCTCCGTGGGGTTCCCGGTTTGCGAGAAATTTAGCCCAAAAGTCGAAATAAGCTAAAACTTCCTGGACTAAAATCGGCTCAATGAAAATTTATGTTCTAGGTGTCTTTGGAAAGCTATCGAGGAGTAGAAGGTGTTTGGGACAAGAACCAATTCGATTGGTGGCTGGATCGATCGAATTTTGGCCGGAAAGATGAAAGGTTATGTGATGCGTTTGGAGGACTTTAGCATGGTTTTTCAGCCAGCTGGGGCATCGACCGACGGCGGGAGGGAGGTTGGTGGTGCGCCAATGAGCTAGGGAGGGAGGGTTGGCGGTCGGCCGACAAAGGGAGGAGAGAGGAGAGAGAAAATAGGGAGGTAAGGAAAGTGGGTCACGTGTGGGGAGACGAAAAAAGAGGACCGGTCCAATTCAACCAGTGTGATTCGATCTGGTTCTATTCGGCCAGTTCGATTCAGAGTACCCGAAATTGAATTTTTATTATGCCCTAGGATCCAAAACGAGGCCTAAAAATTTCAAAAAAATTATAGAAATCTCAAAAAAAAATTTTTGGAATCCAAATATATTTTTAGTTTTGCTATGTAGTCTTTAAATGAATTTTTAAAAATCAATAAAATTTAATATCTAGAGAAAATCAAACCAAATTTTAAAAATTCAGAAAATTTCAAATAAATTTCCAAAATAAATAATAAAATAAAATATTATAATTTACATATAAAATAATTTTTTAAAAATTTGGAGTGTTACATCTATGGTGGTCGAGTGACAATCAACAAGAAAAATAGAGATGGTAGCTGCAGGAAGGAGTTGGTTCTGCTTATGTTGTGTTCGGTTGTGTCTTCATGAGCGTAGAGTTGGACCTCTAGTTGAAGGTTAGTCATATGTAGGTTTTTATCATTTAAAAAGCCATGCCAGAAAAGCCACGTATGCATTTAACCAGAGCTCACACCAAATTTTAGTAAGAAGAACTTTCTCTATAAAAAAAAAAAAGTTTAAGTTTAATTATTTTATTTTGACAAATTAAAATTCAAGAACAGAAAAGAAAATACCCCTAAGTTTAGGGATGGTTTATGCAATTAAGCCATTTGTGGAGCTTCTTCATTATTATAACTCTTATAACTGAGTGATCCACAAATACCGGGATTACCTTTGTAATTGGTTTCATCAAAGGTTCCAAATTACCCTTTATTAGGGATTCTATCTCCAAATTACCCTTCGTTAAAGACTACTTGACAAATTATTGTACAAAACATTGATAATTTCCAAAAAATTTAGCACAATTAGTTCATTAGGGATTTCACCACTCAAATTGTTATTGCTAAGATCTTGTCTCTCTAAACTCCTTATATTTGAATAACTGACCAGTATAGTTCTTGTAAAATGATTGTGAGAGAAATTCAATGACAAATTTCATGAATGTCACCAATTCTTGAGAAATGCTATCACTTAACTCGTTGCATGATAAACCTACGCCTGCCATTAAGTTGATACCATGACCCTTATGGGAGTTTTATCTATATTTTATTAAAAATTCCACTTTAACATCTTCTAAAGAAAACCAGATACCTAGGACAAATACAAATAAAGAATAACATTTTTGAGAGCATAAATATATCAAAAAAGTATATATAAAAAAAAAAATTATGTCTCCCATCATTTCAAGTGATATATTGTTAAAGCATGAAGGTATAGAACCAGAAAGTAAGTTACGTGAAAGATCCATTATACTCACAATTCTTAATTCACACAACTGATTAGGAATATGACCGACTAATACAATCCCTTCCAATGAAAGGACATAAATTTTGGAGAGCTAACTTATCCAAGATGGAATATTTAAAAATTATACAAAAAAAACCTATTATCCCTGAGATCAAATGCCACTAAATTAGGACTTTTAAGAAGCATACGTAGTATGGATCCACTTTGATTATTCTTTTGTAAAAATAAAAGTGCAATGAGGAAGCATCGAAGCAAAAAGCATAGGCCCATATTACATATTATCTGAGAGGTCTTAAAGTATGAAACTGCTCAGATTGCATAGTTGTCTAGGAAATGAACTTAATAGCTTGTTATTGTATATGTACAAAACAAATAGGGTAGGTTTGTTCAACAAGTCTACGCCTATCATCACACTGAAGTTGTTGTTTTTCACATCCAACATCATTAAGCCTCTCAAATTCATATTTTGAAAAAAAAATGTTCTCCTGACAATTGTTATTAAATAGAATCAAATAACAGTAGAAACAATTTGCAAACAAACTTCCAAGCAACTCTCCTGAAAATTTATTATTGGACAAGTCCAGAAAAGATAGTCCTCCCATCTTACCAATTGAAGAAGGAAGATTACAATCAAAACTCTTTAGTTCCTTTGCTAAAATTTTTGGTTAGTTAATGGATTATAATGCTAATCAAACTACTATTTAGTCCTTCTATTTGAGTAAAATTAATTAGTTAGTCCTTTTATTTTGAAAAATATTATTTAATTAGTCCTATTTTTATTTTCTATAAAAGTAATTAATTAGTTTTTATATTTTAAAAAATACAATATTCTTTTCAAATAAAGAGATTAAATAATTTAAAAAATTAAAAATAAAGAGACTAAATAATAATTTTTTAAATTAAAGATCAAAGTAATAAATTTTATTAAAATGTAAAAATTAAATAATAATTTTCTCAAAGGAAAAAATGCCAAATTAGTGAGCAGCTAGTAAATAGATTATACGTAAGCCAGGTGGTGGAAAAAGGAGTAATGATTGAGGCAAGGTAGGCTAATTCCAAAGAGAAGAGAATGTGATACAACTTAAAAATTATTTTAACAGAAAACATGTTCCACGCCTTCAACTTCCATTTCTTCCACTCATTTTGCTCAATCTTTATTGTCTCCCACCACCCAAATATCTTCTAATAATGTTCTTCCATTTAACAAATTATCAATCTTTACTTCTATTTATCATGTTAGTAATATTGGTAATCATGTCTCCTCTTGAATATATTTTAATTTAGTTTAATCTTTCAATAAAATTTGATAGTGCTTTAGTGTTACTCGCAATCATGTCGCTGCATGATTCGTCCCCACCTTCCCTTCAAACTTTCCTTTTTTTTTTCAAAACGCGTTTTTATTTTTTTTTTTTAAATAATTGTTGCATTTACAATTTAAAATAGTTAAAAATTTTAACTATAAAAGACATAAAGATCTAACAAAATAAAACTCCTATAATTATTTTATTAAATTAATTAGTTATAATATTTTCACATATTATATTTATATAGAAGTTTAAATTTTTTTTTTTTAAAAAAATCTAATGGCCAAGAATTCCATCTATGCATGCAAATGGGCTTATTGTAGACGTGCCCAATGTTTAATACGTACCGTCCTATGGGCATTTACGAATATTGAGCATTAAAAACTCTTTAATATATGTATGCATTATTTTAGAAACGATTGGAATTTGGTGCACTGTATGGACCATTATCACATCGACGACGTCAGGGTCATGGACCTGTAATCTGATGTATTAATTTATAGATTTTTTGGCTAATTTTTCCTTTACATTTATTGAAATCTTTCATAACTAAATTCATAAAATTTCCTGTAACTTCTAGTACTGGTGGGTATATATGTCTCTGAGCTCCGAAGACATTATCTTCATTGTCTTTCAATATTATATGTTTTGGAATTTTATTTGTCTAATTATATTGATTGGAATCCCTTCTTTTTTTTTTTTTTTTATTGCACGTCAGTATTTTTACACGGGTTATTGTTAAAGCTTTCTATTGCTAATGGTTAAAAAAATGAGCTCTCACTTTGTCACAAAATTTACCATAAGCCTCTTATTGGAAGAAAAAAAAAATAAATTATATGATTTTTTTTTGTATAATTTTTATTAGATTTATGATTCAAAATTTTAGTGGGATTTGGAGAAACATCTCTTCTATTTGAGTGAGAGGAATATTTTTTATATAAGATAGAACTCCTATTTTAGTGTTATTCCTAAAATGAGTAGGATTCCTAATTAGATTAGAATTACAGTAACTAATACTATAAATAAGAGTAATGTGGAAAGGCTATTAGGTTTTAACTATGGAGAGGGGCTTTCACCTATTACAGAGAAGGTTTTTGTCAATTGCTGAGGAGTGGCTTTGGCATTGATGAGGGCTACAGCCTATTATAGTCCCATTGAGCGAAAGATGCTTCGAACTAAGGATAATTCAAGAGAAAGGAATTATAACCCATTGTAGTTGAAAACACCCTTTGTGATATATAAAGTAGTTAGAATACTAACTATATTGGATTATTTCTAGAAGAAAATAAGATGAACTAATTAGGGATGACAACGGGTAGAGTATCCATGAAAATCACCATATAATGTATTGTATCTTGCAAATATTTATTTCTTTTTAATGGAAAATATCTTTTTTTTTTTTAATTTAAATGGTTTAAATTTAATTGAAAATATCATTTAATATCTTGCTAGATGTTCTACTCTTAAGTTATTAAAAATATAAGTGACAGAACATTCTAGTATAAGTGTTATAAATTTTGGTTCACAATCAAGGATATCTCATTAGGCATGACTTATCCAGAAGGATTGTCACCTATGACAAATATGATGGACATTTATAAGATAAGTAGGCCAAACTAGTGATACAAATATAACTTGTACATGGAGTTTACTCTTGTCAATACAATGTCATATAGATCATAATAGTGCATATAATCCCTTGACCTAAGATAGCACAGTTATCTTGTATATAGGTAGTCTGAGTTTGATACTACTTTCATGCTTGTACTATATATAAGTATATGGGCATGTGTTAACTCCGACTAGTTATATATGGAGATAGGTGTTAGTCAAGATGGGATCCGTTACCCTAAGTAAATAGGGATAAAATCCTATGTCCATTTAAATTGTTTTTGATAATTCAAGTTCCTGGCTAGAATAGATAGACTTACTCAGAAAATAGTTTCTGATTGGAAAGTCTAATTAATCAAGAATTAAAATTAAAATGAGGACATATAATTCTAAGCATAACAGTTTGACATAAACCATGACTTTAGTTGGAATCGGAATTTTATAACAGAGAGATTTTAGTACATTACATGTATGATCAAGGTTCATAAATTAGGGAATAATTTATAACTAATTAGGAAGTCATGGTACATTATGCTAGATCTCAACCACGATTTATAAGAACTTAAATGAAAAGGGAATTTCATTTTGAGTTTGGAATAGTTCCAATAATATTAAAGAGTTAATATTATTCTTATTGTCAATTAGTATTGAACCTAGTAAGTCACACACATAAGAGCAATATGATCAAAGTAAAATTAATTTTATTAATTAATTAAATAGGTTAATTAATTAATTGAATTAATATATTTAGTTTGCAACTAGATTACAAAGTCTGTAGCATAACTTGAAACTAAATTTATTAATGGAAGTATTCAAGTTAATATTTAAAGTGTTTAAATATAAACTTGACTAACCAAGCACGAGGCATGAAATTAATTTGATTAATTTGGAAATTTGACAAGTTTGACTTGGTCAAATTTTGACAACTTTGACTTAGTTAGAGATGGAGAGAAATTGATTGATTAATTTTAATTAATCAAATTTTAATTTTTTAATTAAAATTAGCTTGACAAATGGACCAATTGTCTTTGAAAAACACATTTGCTTATTGAATCAAATATGGACATTTGTCAATTGATTTTTAATTATCTATTATTCTCTTCAAAAGTTGTCGTCCACCTTTCTCTCTATAACCAAAAGAATTGTTCTTCCTTTCTTGCTTAAAATTCAAGAGAAATTAAGTTTTGATACTCTTGAATTAAACATTGAGAAACTATTTCTCATCACTTTTATTCAATTGAAACTAGAAAAATCTAATCCTCATCTTCTTCCACACTTGGTTGAACCATAAAGGAAGAGTAAGAAGGGTTTTTGTTTGGAATAAGGTGCTTTGATCAAGTTGCTTGTGTGGACAAGCCAGAAGGCCAACACTTGATGGTCTTTTCTCCCCAGATTGGTGATAGGATTTGATTCTGCACCTTTGGAGTCATTTTTCCCTAAACCCTAACTTGTTAAATTTGGGGTTTTTGTTTTCTAATGGAAATTAGGCTTGTTAGCAATTGAAATATAATTTGTTATGACCAAATTATGTGTTTTTCAATAACTTAATTCGTTTGCATGATGTATGAAACCCTGGGTATTGAAAAATTTTAAATTGCTAAACTTTGCACCCTTAGGTGCATTTATCTTTCAATTGGTATCAAAGCCATCTTAATTTGCCATTAGGAACACTATTTTCATGTTTTATGATGTTTGGGACACGTGTAAATTGCATGAGATATAAATTAGAATAAGAAAAGTTCAAAGGAAATTAGGCAATTTTGGTTCGGCCCAAGCGGTATGACCATTTGGCCACTATGTAATCAAATTTGGTTTTGTGATTATTCTTGTTTTTATGATGGAAAGTTGCATGAGATGCAATTTAAAACCAAGAAAATCCAAGAAAAATTACATAATTTCAAGTGAATACCATTCGGCCAAAGGGTGGAGACCATTCGGCCTATGTTTGATTAAAGTGTTTAATCATATGGCTTGTATTGGTAATTAAAATGTTTAATCTAAGTCCCAACATTAATATAACATGTTTGTGAATGAGATTCATGAGTAATTAATTTAATTTTGAATATTATATATTTAGAATTAAATAGCATATTTAAGTGTTGAATGTGTGAAATGGTATGAAGGATCATCATGGACTTTAGGAGACCAATGTGATTGATTTCTTATTCATTCTTATGGGATTGTAATAATTATTTTATTATTTACAAAGGGTTGTATCATAAAGTTATTATGATTAGTCTTAGATTGTAAAGTTATTTATTTGGGCTTGCATGCTCAATTCTTTTCTAATTTTCACCTTGGTATGCCAAGGGTATATTATGTAATTGGCTTAGTGGAATTTACAAGAAGAAATGGAGTTCAATTCATTGATAGAGATCAGTGAGAGTACAAGCTTTTAAGAGTTGAAGATTATTAAGCAAAGCTTCAAATAGATGAATGATAACCTAGGATGCCATTAAATCTAATCCTTGTGGCTAGGATTGGATTCCTATAGAATAGTCCATGATCATGCCTTTTACATTACCATTGATGAATGCATGTATGTGATATGTATGTTCATGATTGTGTATTAGATATGCATAAAAATGTTTAATGTGCAAAGTAAGACTAGATAGTAATTAAGTCGATTAGAAATCTTCCAAATAAATGATTAAGTTAGTAATAGTATAATTTTGGAAATTGAATCATGGCCCTGAACTAAGGCAATTATTTAAGAAATTTTAAACATTTACATTATTGGCTATGGTTATATAGGAATGATGTATTTGGTTTAAGAGGTCTTCTCGAAATAATTGTTAAGCATGAGATGTTATAAGTATGTAAATACTTTAGTGATCAAGAATGGATATACCTAAGGTCATTAAGGCTCAAATTTGCATGCTTACTAACTTAGTAGGTGTTGGACCTGAGGGTCTTAATCTATGTTTTGATTATAATAAACAATTAGTGTGCTACTAATCTATCTTAGAAGTGTTTGTGTTGAGTTTGTAGGCTCTAGATTTAAAATTGCCAAATTGCTTCAAATGAAGGCTAAGGAAGAGCAAGATAAGGAACCATACATTTATGGGATCCTACAATGTAATCTTTTTTATATATATCTTATGAATCTCATTTAATTAGTTATGTTGGCTCAAGTCTAGATTACTCTAAATTTCTTAGTGTCTTTATGTTTAACTTTTCATAACTAAGGGGGACTAAAATGAAATTTTTATTTTTGAAAAATGAAAATTTATTTTTGAAAGTATTTTCATTGAAAATTTTATCAAATTAGCTTTCCAATGGTTTAAATGGATCAAAAATTAGAGTTCAGGTCAAAAAGTTATGAATTTGTGAATTTCTAAACTTCTTAGTAGATCTTTAACTTTTTCTTGACTAAGGAGGACTAAAGTGAAATTATTACTTTTAAGAAATGAAAATTTATTTTTGAAAGTATTTTCATTGAAAAGTTTATCAAATGAGCTTTCCAATGATTTAAATGGATCAAAAATCAGAGTTTAGGTCAAAAAGTTATGAATTTGTAAATCTCTAAACTTCTTAGTATCTTTATCTTTAATTTTTTCTCGACTAAAGAGGACTAAAGTGAATTTTTTTACTTTTGAGAAATGAAAATTTGTTTTTGAAAGTATTTTCATTGAAGAGTTTATTAAATTAGCTTTCTAACTGTTCAAACGGATAAAAAATCCGAGTTCGGGTCAAAAAGTTATAAGTTTTTGAAGCCTAAGTGCCCTTTTTGTGCCTTTTGTTCAGAGAGTACTTTGGCAGCCAAAAGTGGCAACTTTGATAGCCAAAGTTCACTCCTCAAATTATGGTTTTTAAGTGTTTAAACCCATTTTATCCAGAGAGCACTACGGCAGCCAAAGGTGGGAACTTTGACAGCCGAAGTTTCACTTTTTAAATGATGTTTTTTCACACTCTAACCTTTGGTAGCCGAAGTAAATAACTTCGGCAGCCGAACCTGGATTTCTAAAACTCAATAAAATAGAGCTTTGGGTAGTTGAACAGCTATATTTACATTTAATGCACCCCCAACAGTCATTTTCTTGCTAAAACTATAAAAAGATGTCATTTATGTCTGGAGGGTATATAACAACCATTTTCTTTGAGAAATTATTATGTCAAAAGATTTTTTCCTATTCTCTCTCTCTAGAACTTGAGCTACCATAATTGATTGTTGAGAGCTTGATGTTTGAGCAATAATTTCTTGGTTCAGAGAGTTCATTTAAGATTGTTGTAAACATTAATTGTCACTTGAGTGTAAAGGAATTTGTAAAAGAGCAAGGGTTTGCTCTTGTGGTGGTTGTAAGGGGTTTATTCTTTACCCAAAAAAGAATTTTAGTGGAGTTAACTCTCAAGAAGGGCCTTAAGGAGAGGACGTAGGCTTAGGATAGCCAAACCTCTATAAAATTTTTGTGTTCCATCTTATTTTCTTTTTTCTTGTGCATTCTCCCTTAAAAATCTCCACCTATCCCTCAAATTATTTAGTTAACACCCAATTCACACCCCCCCCCTCTTGGGTTGCTACATGGGACAATAAGTGGTATCATAGCAAGTCTCCATTCAACAAAGATTTAATCATTATGGACCAAAGATCAATGGCAACCCTCAAAGCACAAGAAGGTCAATCGGTGGTATGACCTCCCTTTTTTTATGGTAATGACTTCTTGTATTAGAAAAATAGAATATTTTATTTCTTAAAATTAGAAGGTATTAATTTGTGGGATGTTGTTAAAAATGGGCCATTCACCCCAACTAAAATAGTAGATGGTGTTCATGTAACTAAGCTAAAGGGTGAATGGAGTGAGCAAGAGAAAAAAAAAGTAGCGCCAAATGATAAAGCCATTCATGTTTTATTTTGTGCATTAAGTAGAAGTGAATATAATAAAGTATCTATGAAGTCTACTAGAAAAAAAATTTGGGATGCTTTGATGGTTACTTATGAGGGTGCTAGCCAAGTGAAGGAGAATAAGATGGATTCTCTCATTTGTCAATATGAGTTATTCAAGATGAAATCGGATGAGACCATTAGTCAAATGTATGATAGGTTTGTGCAGATTATAGAAGATATTAAATCCCTTAGGAAGACATTCACAAATGAGGAGCTAGTGAAGAAGATTCTAAGAAGTCTTCCTAAGGAGTGGCTACCCAAAGTAATTTCACTCAAGGATTCTAAAGACTTGAGTAAGGTGCAACTTGATGAGCTGTTGGAAAATCTCATTGACTATGAGATGACCCTCAAAAGAGAACAAGTGGCAGAACCCAACAAGGCCAAGAAGAACATTGCCTTCAAAGTGTTTTCTGAAAACTCTAGTGATGATGATGAAGAGTTTGATGAAGAAGAATTGGCCCTAGTGGCAAAGAGAATAAGGAAGATGCTCTTCCAAAATAAGAAGTTCATTCCAAAGAGGAACTTCAAGAAGGACAAGGGTGAAAGTAGTAAGAGGAAACCTCTCATATGGTTTGAATGCAACAACCCAGGTCACATTAGAACGGATTGTCCCATATTGAAGAAGTCTTTCAAGAAATTCAAGAAGAAGGCTCTTAAAGCAACATGGGATGAATCAAGTGACTCCGAAGATGAGGAGATTGGTGATCAAGTTGCCCAAATGTGCTTCATAGCAATGGAGGAAAGCTCCAATGAGGTAACTTTAAATGATGATTTTATTGAATTTTCTTATGATGAACTAGTTAGTGCTCTTAAAGTTATGAATAATGAATTAGAATTAAGTCATAAGAAAAATAAACTTTTGAAAAGTGAGCTTGCTAGTTTGAGGAAGGAGAATGAGACCTTAATTAAGGATGATAAACTTTTAGATAGTAATGTGCAAAAATCCTTAGATGAGCTTTCATTAGAAAATGAGAAGTTGAGAAATGAAATTGCTGAGCTAAAAACTTCTCTCTCCAAATTTGCTAAAGGAAAGGACAAACTTGATGCAATTTTGGACTCTCAAAGGTCTCCTAGCATCAAGTATGGACTTGGCTATAGCAAATTTGCCCAAGCACCTCCTAAGACCATTTTTGTTAAAGTATCTAGTTCTAGTGAGCCTAGTCCCCAAGTGCTTAGTCCAAAATGGTCCAATCCTAAAGGATAAAAACTAAAGAAATCTAGTGGTAATGAACCTAGAAAGACCTCATATCATCAACATATTCCTAGACAAAATGTAAATAGGACATATACATTTAGAAGAGTTGCAATTAGGCCAAGCCCTCATAGGGGACATGCTACTAGGCCTCATAACTATCATCACACTCACCATGCCTCATGCTCACATGCACATAATGAACACAAAAAGAATGGTCACATGAGACCATATGCACACCCTCATGCATATAGACCAAGAACAAGAAAGTTCAATGGTCATTGTCACTATTGTGGCAAGCTTGGTCACACCAATTATAAGTGTGCCATTAGGAAAGTCCATCTTGGATTTGGTAAAATATTTGATTCAAATGATGGAACTACTAACCCCCAAGAACCCAAGTACATTTGGGTACCTAAAGTAAATTAAATTATCTTTATATAGGTGCGCTTGAAATCCTTAAAGCTTGAAAGCAAGTGGTATTTGGTTAGTGGATATTCATGACACATGACCGAAAATGCTAACCTTTTCCTTTTATTTGAAAAGAAAGATGGAGGTGGGCAAGTTACTTTTGATGACAATGTCAAAGGTAAAATTGTGGGGATAGGTAAGATTGGTAAGGAAAACTCTCTAATTCTTAATAAAGTACTCTTAATTGATGGTTTGAAACATAATTTGCTTAGTGTTAGTCAATTGTGTGATAAGGGTTGTAGAGTTATTTTTTAGTCTAAATCTTGCTTTGTGTCTAGAATATGTAATAACAAAATGTTATTTATTGGCGAAAGAATTGAAAATATTTATGTTATTGATTTGCATGCTTTGTTGAATAAAGATGCCAAGTACTTTGTTTCTATTAGTGATGACTCTTAGACTTGGCATAGAAGGTTTGCACATGCTAGCATGGACCTTCTTGCAAACTTGAACAAGGACAAGCTAGTTGATGGGCTACCAAAGATCAAGTTTCAAAAGGACAAGGTGTGTGATGCATGCCAAAAGGGTAGGCAAGTCAAGAGCTCTTTTAAATCTATTCATAAGGTACCACTTCTAGACCTCTTCAATTATTGCATATGGATTTATTTGGTATTGCTAGAGTAGCCAGCTTAGGTGGTGTATATTATGCTTTTATGATTGTTAATGACTAGTCTAGGTATACTTGGGTTGCATTTCTTGCTCATAAGGATGAATGTTTTGACATTTTTAAGAGATTTTCAAAAAGGGTTCAAAATGAAAAAAGTTTTCAAAATTCTTCTACTAGGAGTGATCATGGTAGAAAATTTAAAAATGAGAGATTTGAAAAGTTTTGTAACTCACTAGGGATCACTCATAACTTTTCTTCTCCTAGGACTCCCCAGCAAAATAATGTTATTGAAAAAAAAAATAGGAATTTTTTAGTTATGGGGAGGGCTATGTTAAATAAATATAACTTTCCTACTTATTTTTGGGTGAAAGCCATTAATACGGCTTGTTATATTTCAAATAGAGTTTTGATTAGACCTTTTTTTAAAGAAAACACCTTATGAGCTATGGAATGGCAAAAAACCTAAAGTAGGTTTGGTTATAAATGCTTCATTTTGAATACTAAAGATAATCTAGATAAATTTGACTCCAAAACCAATGAATGTATCTTCTTGGGGTACCCAATATCTAGTAAAGCATATAGAGCCTTCAATAAGAGAACTTTAGTTGTTGAAGAGTCAATGCATGTTGTATTTGATGAAGCTAACCCCTTTGATCCTATAAATGATATTTCTTATGATGATGATGTTGTAGGTAATTTTGATGAGTTGACTCTTGAAGATCCTTAATCCAGTGAAAATCAAGATCAACTCAAGGAAGATTCCTTGAAGGATTTGGGAGATGATGAATTTGAGCTTCAAGAGCAACAAGTTCAACTAGCTCCTCATCAAGAAGTTCAACAAGATCTACCTAAACAATGGACCTTTAAGAAGGATCATCCTAAGAATTTAATCATTGGTGATACATCAAAAGGGGTAACAACTAGATCCTCTCTTAGAAATATATAAAATAACCTTGCATTCATTTCTCAAATAGAACCTAAGAGCATAGATGAGGCTCTTAATGATGAGGGTTGGGTGCTTGCAATGCAAGAAGAACTCAATCAATTTGAAAGGAATAAGGTTTGAACATTAGTTCCTTGGCCGAAGGATCATCCATCCATAAGCTTCAAATGGGTGTTTAGAAATAAGTTAGATGAAGATGGAAACATAACTAGGAATAAGGCTAGGTTAGTAGCCAAAGGCTATAACTAAGAGGAGGGCATTGACTATGATGAAACCTTTGCCCCTGTAGCTAGATTAGAAGCCACTAGAATTTTGCTTACATATGCATCATACATGAACTTTAAACTATTTCAAATGGATGTTAAAAGTGCTTTTTTAAATGGTTTTATTCATGAGGAGGTATATGTTGAGCAACCTCCTGGGTTTGAAAATCATGAGTTTCGAAATTATATTTTTAAATTGACTAAAGCCTTGTATGGTTTGAAATAAGCTCCTAGAGCTTGGTATGAAAGGCTTAGTAACTTTCTTTTACAAAATGGTTTTTCAAAAGAAAAAATTGATACAACTCTTTTTGTTAAAAATCATTAAAATGACATCCTTATAGTGCAAATATATGTTGATGATTTTATATTTGGTGCTACTAATGAGTGTTTGTGTGAAGAGTTTGCTAGCACCATGAAGAGTGAGTTTGAGATGAGCATGATGGGAGAACTCAAGTTCTTCCTTGGGCTTCAAATCAAGCAAGCTAGGATGGCATCTTCATCAACCAAGCCAAGTATACCAAAGAATTGATAAAGAGATATGGGATGGAGAATAGCAAGCCAAGTAGAACTCCAATGAGCACAAACACTAAACTTGATAAGGATGAAAAAGGAAAACCAGTTGATGAAAAGCTCTATAGAGATATGATCGGTAGACCGGATATCATGTTCTCCGTATGTTTATGTGCACATTTTTAATAATGTCCTAAGAGTCTCATTTGCATGCTGTTAAATGCATTCTAAAATACTTGAATGGTACATCACATTTGGGTCCATAGTATCCTAGAAATGCATCTTTTGATTTGTGTTCCTACTCAGATGCTGACTTTACCGGAAGCATCCTTGATAGGAAAAGTACCTTAGGTACTTGTCAACTCCTAGGACACTTTTTAGTTTCTTGGTATAGCAAGAAACAAAACTCGGTTGCACTTTCCACAGCTAAAGCTGAACATGTGGCTACAGGTCTTTGTTGTAGCTAAATTCTTTGGATTAAATAATAATTAAGGAACTTTAAAGTGTCTCTTGATTATATTCCTATTAGAAGTGATAACATAAGTGCAATCAATCTGACCAAGAACCCCATATAATATTCTAGAACCAAGCATATAGATATTAGACATCATTTTATACGGGATCATGTATTAAATGGTTATGTTGTTCTTGAGTTTATTGATACTGATCACCAATTAGTTGATATATTAACAAAACCTTTATGTGAAGATAGATTTAATTTCATTAAGAGAGAATTAGGTATGCTTGATAACTTTGATGCTTGAAATTGTGATAATTGAATGTGTGTATGCTTTTTGAAAATTCTTGTTCAATTGTTGTATTTTTGATGTTTTAATGTTCTTTAAAGTTTTTATAGAAGTTTCATCTACTTAAAAAGAAAAGATTTTTATAGTTGGTATTCTCTTAAAAGTGTGATTTTAAAATTTCAACAGAAGCACTTTAGGCAGCCAAAAGTCCTTATTTCGACTGCCAAACCTTTAATTTTTTTTTTTAAATTGGGCAGTAGCTAAAGTGGCAGCTAAAAACCTTGATTTTGGCAGCCAAACCTGACTTCCTTAAACCCCTAAACTCCCTTTCTTTAACATTTCAGCAGCCTATCTCTCTTTTATCTCTCTGCAATTAATCTTGATGTTATACAATGTTAATTGATCTGAGTTAGCTCAATGTTATTTGTTTGGCTGCTATATGTATATTTATATATATGATTGTGTCAATATGGATTCTGAAGTCCAATGTTGAAAATTTGCCTAATTTAAGTGGTGTGAGTTAGATTTCTTTTCACTTATTGGTTCATACCTATGCTTGCTTTATGATATGCAAAGATTTCTTTTCACTTATTGGTTCATAACTATGCTTGCTTTATGATGTTGCATATATATATATTTGTGATTTATCACATGAACATCATATATATTTGTGATTTACTGTTCACATGATTTACTGTTCATATGAAAACACTGTCTGTTTTGTGGAAACTTGTCAAGAGACATGACTCTTTGACATTTTTTTTAAAAACTATAAATTCTATGAAATCAATACCTATGTTCTTTTTGGCATGAAAGAAACCGTTGCACTTATATTGTGGTTACATGCAAAAAGAGGGTATTAAACCTTATTTTGGTAAAGTTAATCTATAGCACTTGTACTGTTGATGAGGTACACATATAAGTATTCTTATATCATGTTATTGTCTATTCATGAAAATTGTCCTTTGATGAGTATGAAGCTTGCCTTTTATTAGCAGACATATTGAAGTAATTTTTTTTTTTTTAAATAGCTTGATATGATACTACTACCTATATGTGCCTTATGATCCTTCACACTATTGTCACAGCTCTTAGGCATTCCTTAATGTTCTTAAGATTACTTCTGATCATATTTTTTGTACATCTTTCCCTTTAAATTGTATTTTGATGATGCTAAGTTTAAGCTTTTGGTACAATGGTAAGCACTTGATCCTACAATGTAAAAGGGGGAGATATATATTTTGAAGTATATTTTTGATGATGCCAAAAGGGAGAGATATATAGATAGTGAATGCATAATTCTATATTCTAGGCTTTATACATGATATATATACATGGTATACATGCTTTTTAGTGGGATACATATTTTTCGTATATTTATATGATGCTTTCTAATCTATTGTATTATTTTATCTTATTATATCTTTGTATCATCATTCATCTAGGACTCATGACATTATGGCATTATGGCATTATATTCATTGAGTCAAAACCTCTCTTATATGCTCTCAAAATTCTAATTATTGAGGCATAAATTATTTTTGAAAGGGAGAGTACATTAAGGAAACACACACACATGCACACACACTTCATTTATGCTTACTTTTCTTCATCCACTAATTATTTGTCATCATCAAAAGGGGGGAGATTGTTAGACCTAGGGGTCTTAATCCATGTTTTGATGATAATAAACAATTAGTATACTACTAGTCTACCTTGGAAGTGTTTGTGTTGAGTTTGTAGGCCCTAGATTCAAAATTGCCAAATTACTTCAAATCAAGGTTAAGGAAGAGCAAGATGAGGAAGCAAATATTTATGAGATCCTTTAATGTAATCTTTATTTATTTTTTATATCTTGTGAATCTCATTTAATTAGTTATGTTGGCTCAAGTCTAGGTTACTCTAAATTTTTTTGTGTCTCTATCTTTAACTTTTCTTGACCAAGGGGGACTAAAAATTTTCATTTTTGAAAAATGCAAATTTGTTTTTGAAAGTGTTTTTATTGAAAAGTTTATCAAATTAGCTTTCAAATTGTTTAAATAGATAAAAAATCAGAGTTCAGGTCAAAAAGTTACGAATTTGTAAATCTCTAAACTTCTTAATATAAGTTATCTTTAACTTTTTTTTGACCAAGGAGGACTAAAGTGAAATTTTTACTTTTGATAAATGAAAATTTGTTTTTGAAAGTATTTTCATTGAAAATTTTATCAAATTAGCTTTCCAATGGTTTAAATGGATAAAAAATCAGATTTCAGGTTAAAAAGTTATGAATTTATGAATCTCTAAACTTCTTAGTATCTCTATCTTTAACTTTTTCTTGACCAAGGAGAACTAAAGTGAAATTTTTTAATTTTGAGAAATGAAAATTTGTTTTTGAAAGTATTTTCATTAAATAGTTTATCAAATTAGCTTTCAAGTGATTCAAATAGATAGAAAATTTGAGTTCAGGTCAAAAAGTTTTGAGTTTTTGAATCCTAAGTGCCCTTTTTGTGCCTTTTGTCCAGAGAGTACTTCAACAGCCAAAAGTGGCAACTTTAATAGCCGAAGTTCACTCCTCAAATGATAGTTTTTAAGTGTTTAAACCCATTTTGTCTGGACAGCACTGTGGCAGCCGAAGGTGGGAACTTCGGCAGCCAAAGTTTACCTTTTAAATGATGTTTTTTAGCGCTCCAACCTTAAGCAGCCAAAGTAAATAACTTCGGCAGCCAAGCTTGGGTTTCTAAAACTTGATAAAACAGAGCTTTTGGTGGTTGAAAGGCTATATTTACATTTAATGCACCCCCAACAATCAATTTCTTGCCAAAACTATAAAAAGATGTCATTTATGACTGGAGGGTATATAATAACCATTTTCTTTAAGAATTTATTGTGTCAAAAGATTTTTTCCCCTTCTTTCTCTCTAGAACCTGAGCTACCATAATTGATTATTGAGAGCTTGATGTTTGAGCTGTAATTTCTTAGTTTAGAGAGTTCATTCAAGGTTATTGTAAACATTAATTGTCACTTGAGTGTAATAGAGCTTTAAATAGCTTTTGAGTGCAAAGGGATTTGTAAAAGAGTAAGGGTTTGCTCTTGTGGTGGTTGTAAGGGGTTTATTCTTCACCCAAAGAAGAATTTTAATAGAGTTAACTCTCAAAGAGGGCTTTGAGGAGAGGATGTGGACTTGGGATAGCCGAACCTCTATAAAATTTCTGTGTTCCATCTTCTTTTCTTTTTCTATGTGTACTCTCTCTTAAATATCTCCACCTTTCCTTCAAAATTTTTAATTAACACCCGATTCACCCCCCCTCTTGGGTTGCTACAAGGGACAACTGTGGGGTTAACTTAACTAATACAAAATAAACTAAGAATGGATGTACCTAAGGTTTTGAACATTGGGGCCAAATAATTGATTGAACCTTACATGAAATGTGATGAGTAAAAAGTTACTCACTTATGTGTTGTTATGAATCCAAGAATAGATGTACTTGAGGATGATTAACAATTTATAAGAAATCAATTATCCATTAAAAATCCATCTCAACTAGGATTTCTATTTCCTACTTTGGAAGTGTAGGATTCACCAAATTAGTAGAATGACCAATTTAATTAAAAGACCATAATCATTTTGATAAGTTATATGATACAATATACTAATTGAAACTTGTTATTTTTTTTCAGTTAATCTGATAAAATGACCACAAAACCATCCAACATCTTAGCTAGCATTCTTAATAACAATAGGCTCACTAGGCCAAATTTCTTTGATTAATTGAGGAATCTGAAGATTGTCCAAAATTTAGAGTGTATTGAATATGTTCTAGATTCTAAAGTTCCTGGTCCTTGACCAGGAGGGGCCGCACAAGAGGAACAAGACACTTTGGATAGATGGAAAAAACATGAAATGTGAGCTAGGTATTAAATGTTGGCTTCTATAACAAGTGAGTTACAGAAGCAATATGAAAAGATGCAATTTGCATCTGAAATCCTCAACCACCTACAAGAGTTATATGGTGAACACAGTAGAAATGTTAGATGTGAGATATCTAAGCAACTGTTTAGGATGAGAATGACAGAGAGCATGGATGTGGGAGCCCATGTACACAAGATGATCAGGTTGATAGAGCAGCTTGAGGCTCTTGATTTTATAATGCACTTCACATTATAGACGGATTTGATCCTACAATACCTTCCTGAGTCATTTGGATCTTTCATCACAAATTTCTATATGACTAAACAGGAATGCACTTTAGCTAGTTTGTTAAACTTGCTGGTTATTGCCCAAAAGAATATGTTTGACAACAAGGGAAATGAGGTTGTTTTGGTTGCTTCTTCTTCTTCTGGAAAGTCCAAGAAGAAGAACAGTAACAACAAGAAGAAACCTTTTGTTCCTGGTCCATCTGGCAGGATAGCCAAAAACCAATCCAAGAAAAAGAAGACTAAAGTTATGGCTGATAAGGAAAAGTGTTTTCATTGTCACAAGGAAGGGCATTGGAAAAGAAATTGCCCAGAGTATTTGGCGACTTTGAAAGACAAGAAGGATAAACCTTCAGAAGGTATGTCCATATCTTGTTATTTAGACTTAGATAATACTCATAGTTTATCTGCAGCTTGGGTTTTAGATGCTGGTGTAAGTTCTCACATATGTTTTGATATGCAGGAACTAGCAAGCAGTAAGTGCTTGGATGTATAAGCTATTAGACTTCGGATTAGCAATGGAGCAACTGTTGCAGCCTTAGCCATAGGGTCTAACTCATTGCATCTAAAGGAACATGTTTTGTATTTGGATCATGTATTATATGTACCTGATGCTTTTAAAAACATCATTTTTGTATCTAGTTTGACTAATAATGGATATGAATTTCAATTCATAGATGATGTTTGCAATATTTATTTTAGAAATAAAATTATTGGCATGGGTTATTTACAAGATAGTCTTTATTATTTGGATAATAATAACAAAACAAATCCAAGCAATCAAATAGAGTTTAATGCCATCATTGAAACCAAATCAAGTCCAAAACATCTTTGGCACTTAAGATTGGGTTATATTGTATAAGATAGGATTATAAAATTGAAAAAAATGGGGGTTTTATCTTTGTTAGGTTCTGAACCTACTCCAACTTGTAAATCCTGCCTTTAAGGCAAAATGAGTTGATCACCTTCTGTTAGATAAGGTTAAGGGCCGAAGATATTTTGGAGCTAGTATATAGTGATGTATATAGCTCATTTAAAGAAATGTCAAGAGGTGGTTATCACTACTTCATTACATTTACTGATGATAAATAAAGGTATGGGTATTTGTATTTGATAAAATACAAATATGAATCCTTTGAAAAGTTCAAAGAATTCAAATCTAAAGTAGAGAAATAAATAAGAAAAAGTATTAAAACTCTAAGATCAAATCGAGGAGGTAAATATTTGAGTACTGAATTTAATGAGTTTTTGAAAGAACAGGGCATTGTTTCTCAATTAACTCCACCAGGAACTCCATAACTAAATGGTGTATCTGAAAGGGGAAAATCGTACTTTGTTAAATATGGTACGAAGTATGATGAGCTATACTGACCTTTTAATCTCCTTATAGGGATTTACATTAGAAACAGCTTTATACCTTCTTAATCGAATCCCTTCCAAATCAGTCTCTTCCACTCCATATGAGATATAGTATGGCAAATAACCAAGTCTTAAATATTTTAAGATTTGGGGTTGTCCAACTTATATTAAAAAGCTAAAGATTGATAAATTAGAAACAAAATTAAAGAAGGGACGGTTTGTTTGGTATCCAAAAGATAGTTTTAGATATTATTTCTTTCTTCCTTCATTACAAAAAGTTGTGATAAGTAGAGATGCTATTTTTCTTGAAATAGAGTTTGTTTAAGAAGGTGGCAAAGGAAGGCAGATAGAATTAGAATTAGAGAATTCTGACCAACAAACAGATAAAATGGATATTGATCCACCCAATGAGCCTACACCTATTGATAATGTATCCACAACAATTCCTCGAAGATCAACTAGAATATCTCGTCCTTCGAAGAGATATGGATTTCTTTATGAAAATGAACAAGAGTTATTTAGTCATGAAGAAATTGATCATGTTGATGATCCTATAACCTATAAAGAAGCTATATCAGATATAGACTCTTTAAAATGGATTGAAGCCATGAAATCTAAAATGGATTTCATGTATAAGAATCAAGTTTGGGATTTTGTAGACTCACTTGAAGGTATTGCACCAATAGGGAATAAATGAGTCTTCAATCACAAAATTGGCTCTGATGGAAAGTTAGAGACCTACAAAGCAAGGCTAATAGTGAAAGGGTTTCACCAAAGGTAAGGGATTGATTATGAAGAGTCACTTGTAGCTATGCTGAAATCTATTAGGATTTTATTGGCAATAGCAGCATACTATGATAATGAAATTTGGCAAATGGATTTCAAAAATGCTTTCCTCAATGGATACATTAAGAAAAACATTTTCATGAAACAATCTAGGGGTTTTGAATCCCAAGATCATTCTAAGGTATGCAAGCTTAAAAGATCTATTTATGGTTTACAACAAGTTTCGAGGAGTTAGAACATCTATTTTGATAAAGCCATTAAATCTTTTGGTTTTATCGAGAATAAAGATGAGCTATGTGTGTGCAAGAAGGTTAGTGGGAGTGCACTCACTTTCCTTGTCTTGTATGTGGATGACATATTATTGATGGGTAATGATGTCGGTATGCTAACTACTGTAAAAATCTGGTTGTCTAATACTTTCTCCATGAAAGACTTAGGGGAAGCAACCTATATTCTAGGAATTCATATCTATAGAGATAGATCAAAAAGAATGATAGGTTTATCCCCATGCTTATATGTTAAAGAGGTCTAACATGCTTGATTCCAAGAGAGGATTGTTACCTGTAAGGCATGGTATCCATCTTTCCAAAGAAATATCTCCAAAAACACCTGAAGAAAGACAGATGGCAAAAATTCCATATGCTTCGACAATTGAAAGTCTTTTGTATACAATGTTTTGTACAAGGCCGAATATCACTTATGCTGTTAGTTTGACTAGCAGGTTTCAATCTAATTCAGGTTTGGAGCACTGGACTACTGTCAAGAATATCCTTAAGTACTTGAGAAGAATTAAGGATTTACTCTTAATATATGGAAGAGGTCATTTATAACTGAATGGATTTACAAATTCTGATTTTTTAATTAGACATGGATGATATAAAGTTTATCTCAGGTTTTATATGTATTTGTAATGAAGGTGCAGTTAGCTGGAAAAGTTTCAAGTAGACAACAACTACAGATTCCACTATAGAGGCCAAGTATATTACTGCATCTAATGTTGCAAAAGAAGTTGTTTGGAAAATAAAATTCGTTACAGAACTTGGAGTGGTTCCTTTGAATGTGTCACCAACTCCTTTATATTATGACAATAATTGTGCTGTTATTTAAGCAAAAGAATGCCGGTCTCACAAAAAATCTAAACATATAGAAAGACTCTACCACATTATCAAAGAAATAGTAATGAGAGGCAATATAGTCATATAGAAAATAGCATCAGTTGATAAACTAGCTGATCCATTCACCAAGACCATGGCACAAAACCAGCTAGATCGACATCTTGAGAAGATGGGTCTAAGATTTTGTAATGATTGGCTTTAGTGCAAGTGAAAGATTGTTAGTAGTATGCCCTAAAGTATATCATGTATTGTATCTTGTGAAGATTTATTTCCTTTTAATGGTAAATATCCTTTTCTTTTGAATTTAAATGGTTCAAATTTTATTGAAAATATCCTTTAATATCTTGTTAGATATTATATTCTTAAGTTATTAAGAATATAAGTAACAGAACATTCTAGTATAAGTATTATAAATTTAAGGATATCTCATTGGGCATGACTTATCTGGAATGATTGTCACCTTTGTTTGTTTTCATGGATTAGTGATGGTTGTCGAATCCACCAAAAATTAAATTAACTGAAATTACCAGTAATGAAATATTTTCTGCAGCAAGTGGTAAATCCAGGTTAAACCCTAGAGACTGAATTATTAAATTTCGTGCACTTGTGTGTAATAGAAAACGAAAGAAACAAAGATTGGGGGGTGGGGGGTGGGGGGAGGGTTTGTAACACAAAATCAGAAGAAATCAGAAATTCAAGAACTAAATATGAAAATCTCAATTTAAACAAACTTCGGTCCAAGGTAATTCGTATTCCAATGCATTGATTTGATCATAGACAAAAGAAATACAATTATATCTTATTGAATACTTAACGTAGATTTACCAAATAGCGAGGTAAACCCCTGACTTCCCTATACTCATCAATTCGAGCCCAACACTCTTATTGACTCTAATTATTAACTGAGTTGGTATTAAGCAATCCTCATCAAATTAATAACTGCTTTAAGAAAAGGAAGTAGTTAAGCTGAACAACAATTTATGAAGCGTAAATCATTTAATCCACCCTAGTGTTTCCTTAGGTTATTATCGAAAACTTGGATCATAATCAATAAAACCTAATTGCTACTCATGTTCAATCTTACACAACAATTACGGATTATGAAGATGAACTAGCAATTGATCAAATCAAACAATTAACTAATAGGCCTTTTTAGCAAATCATTCAACAGATCAAAAATAATTAAATCAGAAAACAATAGATATTCAAAAAGACATAAATTAAATTAAGAACCTGGTCTCACAAATCAAGCAAAAGAACTTGAATCCCTTGAACTGAATTAAAAACTTAGCCACTAATGTTCATGGCTTACAAAAAAATAAAGGAAAAATAAAAAAAAATCTAAAAAAAGAATGGAGAATGAAGGTCTTCTATGGAGAAAGAAGGTCTGAATTGGGATGCTCTTAGCTACTGTCCAAAGACATATTTATACTAAAAAAAACCTAATCCTGAAGATAGGAACCAAACCAAACTAGGAAAGTTTTTGAAATTCAAGATGCAGATTTTTAGCCTGCATTCACGTTTCTGGAATCAAGGCAGATTTTCAGTGACTTTCATTCCGAATCTGCCTCTGCCCTCTTCAGGAAAGTTGTAGCTCTATTTCTTAGCTTTCCAACGGGTACTTATGGACCCAAATCCAAGGTCTACAGCCCAAGTTATGGCCCAAAAACCAGGACTGGTTCAGACAGATGGTCCAGTCCATAGTGACGAATTCATTACCATTTTTGACAATTAAAATGGCCTCATCTCGCATCTAGCCCTTCATAGATGTTGTAGAGGTGGCTCTTAAGGTTCAATTGGGCTTGGGCTTGCTTCATTTGGACGTCTAAAACTCTAGATACAAAGTAAGTACCAAAACTGGTTGTGACACATAAAGTCTATGCTTTTGCAATAGATCCATAGCTCATTTTATCAACCTTGGATACTTATTTGGGCTTTGGTCCCTCTTTATCATTTGAAGTGCTCTATCTTAGCTTTTCAATGGATTAAACAGCACTCAATTTGGAGACCCTCAACTTTAGAAACGCCTGAAAAATATAGCAAATGTCAAATGCTGAAAATTTCTCCATTTAATACAATTATTCCGCAACTATATAAAAATATGCCTAAATGATAAATATATTTTAACTAACTGAATTAAACATAAAAACACACTAAAAACACTAAATGTGATGGGAATAAAATTAATAAATTATGCACTTATCAAATTTCCCCATACTTATTCCATGCTTGTCCTCATGCATGATTTAAACTCTCAATCAACTCCACTTAGAAGTTTCTTAACTTCACCCTATCATAACATTTTCAAACAAAAGATTAAAAGTTTGAAAGAAGAGGCCAGTAAGGTAATAACCATCATAATAAATTCCATCAACACCATACCAATATATCAATAATTTTCCAACACAAAACAAAAGGCTTGAAATCAATTAAGCTCACACAATTAAAGTTCCATAAAATTAAGTCCATACACACCAAAACACAAGGCTAATTTATCAAGACACAACCATTATAGCTCTTTGCAAATCTTAGGGGAGATAGAAATGCCTTTATATATATATATATATATATATATATATATATATATATATATATATATATATATATATATATATATATATATATATTTGAAATTGGTACTTCTCTCTTGTCACAGTTACTTTTTTTTTTTTTTATTTCAACCGTCACCTTTAGAAAAGTACCTTGCTCATATCCTAGCTAGCTTTTGGCCTGAGAATCAACATGGGGTTCATGAAGACCCCTGGTTAGTTTGCTTAACTAAAATAGCGGAGTAATTTTCAAGTTCAACCTTTTATTTCCCCCAATTTATGCATCTACATATTATAAAGTGCCCTGATAGATTAAACAAAATTCTGAAATATGCATGACACTAGTTTAAATCACACATAACTAATCATTTCACCATTAAATCAAGCCTAAATGATTTATACAGGAAAAAAATTGCTCTATGGTATGGAGAAGAGGGAAAAATACATCATTAAAGTTACTATTACCTTACCTAAAATTTTAAAAATTCAATCTAAAATAGAAAAGTCATTTCAAGGACAAAGCACTTCTCTCCGAAAGTTAATATAGAAACATGAGTCCAGCTTATGAGAACAAATTTTATTTTATTTTTATTTTTTTTCTTAACAATTAAAAAGATTGTAGCAACAAATTTCTCCTCCCCCACACTTAAAACTTACATTGTCCCCAATGTAAAGCCCAAATGCAAAAGAAAAGAAAAAAAATATGCTAGAAAATAAAATAAAATAAGGAAAAGAAAACAAATCTGATTGTGGCTAACAAGCCACCCATGGGTTGCCTCCTAAGAAGCACTTTTGTTTATCATCGTTAGCTCGACATGGCAAAGCTCCTTAATCCACTGAATTCTCCTGAAACCCCTCATAAAATGGCTTGAGTTCATGACCATTGACCTTGAACACTTTGTTAGTTCCTAAACTTTGAATTTCAACTACACCATAAGGAAACACATTAATAACAACAAAGGGTCCAATCCAACAAGAACACAACTTACTAGGCATCAGCTTCAATTTGGAATTATACAATAAAACTTTTTGTCCAATCACAAACTGCTTCCTTATTTTGTCATGGAATGCCTTTGTCCTTTCTTTATAGATACTAGAATTCTCATAAGCCTTAAGTTGAATTTCTTCTAATTCCTGCAATTGTAATTTTCTTTCTAACTCATCCTCAAAGACATCCTGCACAAATGTATCAACAACATTAATAGAAAAGACAAAATGATCATCAGCAGGATACTTCATGACATCAAAGATATTAAATTTGACAGTCTCTCCATCGAACTCCATAGTTAAGGTACCCTCATCCACATCAATTTTTGTCTTGGCAGTTTTTAGGAAAGGTCTTCCAAACAAAATCAAAGCAGAATTTGATGAGAGAGCACTATCATCCTCCATATCCAGAATGTAAAAATCTGTAGGAAAAATCAATCCTCCAACCTGCACCAACACATCCTCAACTACTTCCAATGGGTAAGCATTAGAACGATTAGCTAATTGAATAATGACACTGGTTTCTTTCAAAGGACCCAAATTTAAAGTTTGAAAAACTGAAATTGACATAACATTAATAGATGCTCCTAAATCTGCCATTGCATATTCAAATTTAGAATCACCTATTCTGCAAGGAATAGAAAACGAACCTGGATCCTTACACTCAGGGGGTAATTTTTGCTGAATTACACATTTTCCCCCACACTGATCTTCTCATTATTCCTCAACTTGCGCTTTGTAGTGTATAACTCCTTGAGGAATTTAGCATACCTAGGAACTTGTTTGATCGCATCAAGTGAAGGTATATTCACCTCCACCTTTCTAAAAGTCTCCAAAATTTCTAACTCTTGTTCTTCTTTCTTATTTTTAGCCAACCTGCATGGGAATGGAGGAAGAACAGAATTATTAACCTTATTCAGTTTAGGTTCAGTATTTACCTCAACTTTAGGAACTTCAGACTCTTTTGCTCCTTGCTTATTCTTTTTTATTGGCTCATGTGGAGTCTGATTATCAACTTCTTTCCCACTTCACAATAGTATCACACTTGCATTTTCTCTAGGATTCATGACTGTTTGTGATGGGAGCTTTCTAGAACCTTGAGCTTCCAGCTTACTCACAGATGAGGCTAACTAACCAATTTGCCTCTCTATGTTTTGAATGCTATTTCTGGTCTCCTGTTGAAACTGTTGTGTATTGTTAGCCAAAGCCTTACAAATTTCATCAAGTGAAATGCCTTGATTTGAGGGAGCTGGAGGTGGAGGTGGAGGTGGTTGATTCACTTGTGGTCTCTGCTGATGGTATCGGTTTTGCACCGGTTGATTCCCATAACTCAGATTAGGATGATCTCGCCATCCTGGATTATAAGTATTGGAAAATGGATCATACCTATTTTATGGCTGTCCATAATTTCCTATTGCATTAACATGTTGCATTGATTCATCCTCTTGTAATGCAGGACACATGTCAGTAGCATAACCCGAACCTGAACAAATCCCACATACCTTAATAGTTTGCATTTTCCCTACAGCCAATTGCCTCATCAAAGAAGTTAAATCAGAAATCTGTTTCTCAAGGTTAGTTGTACTTACCTCATTAACTTTCTTAGGTGTGTGATCCATTCTCATTCCAAACTACTGAGAGTTTGCTGCCATGTTAGCAATCAGCCTCCTTGCCTCTTCTGGTGTCTTATCAACCAAAGCTCCTCCACTAGCAGCATCTATCATACTGCGGTCCATTAGTAGAAGTCCTTCATAGAAATACTGAATCAAAAGCTACTCACTTATTTGATGATGGGGACAGCTTGCACATAGTTTCTTAAATCTCCAATACTCACACAAACTCTCTCCATTGTACTGCCGGATGCCATAAATTTCTTTTCTTATATTGGAAGCACGGGAAGCAGGAAAATACTTCTCCAAAAATATTTGCTTCATTCCATTCCATGAGTTTACAGATCCAGAAGGAAGGTAATACAACCAATCCTTAGCTGTGCCTTCTAGTGAGAAGGGAAAAGCTCGAAGCTTGATTTGATCCTCTGAAACTCCTTGAGGTTTCATGTTGGAACACACAACATGAAATTCCTTTAGATGCTTATGTGGATCCTCACATGCAAGACCATGAAACTTAGGCAACAAATGGATTAGTCCAGATTTCAACTCAAAAGCAACATTTAAAGCAGGGTATTGAATACACAAAGGCTGTTGGTTTAGATCAGGAGCAGCTAACTCTTTCAAAGTCCTAGCAGCCATGGTTTCGTTTTTGGAACTTAACTCTGAATCCGAATCCGAACTTAGCTCTTTTGGAGATTGGACTCCTTCAGATGTATTCAGAATCTGCCTAGCTTGCTTAGCCAATTTTCTCAACCGTTTAGCTCTTTTTTCTACTTCTGGATCAAAGATCAACTCACCAGATTGAGAAATTCTTGTCATAAACAAAAAGAAATCAAAGTAAAAATAGAAAAATGCCTCAAAACCCTAGAAAACAATCGAATTTGGCCTCAAGAGGGTGGGGCCAAAAAATTCTATGGATTTATTGGTCTTGATCAGAGCGTCGTTTCCTTCAAAATAGGCATGGGCCGCCCTCCAAATTCAACCAAAATTCTTAATGAATAGTAACACTGTAAATTTTTTTTTTCGAAAACCTGAAAACAACAACACTCCACAAAACAAAGTTAATAACAAAATACCCTAACACTAAAAACACGAATTCCAATAAACTTCAGTCCCCAGCAACGGTGCCAAAATTCTTGATGGCTGTCGAATCTACCAGAAATTAAATTAACTGAAATTACTAGTAATGAAATATTTTCTGCAGCAAGTGGTAAATCCAGGTCGAACCCTAGAGACTGAATTATTAAATTTCATGCACTTGTGTGTAATAGAAAATGAAAGAAACAAAGATTAGGGGGGAGGGGGGGGGGGGTTGTAACAGAAAATCAAAAGAAATCATAAATTCAAAAACTAAATATGAAAATCTCAATTTAAACAAACATCAGTCCAAGGTAATTCGCATTCCAATGTATTGATTTGATCATAGATAAAAGAAATATAATTATATCTTATTGAATACTTAGCGTATATTTACCAAACAGCGAGGTAAATCCCTGACTTCTCTATACTCATCAATTTGAGTCCAGCACTCTTATTGACTCTAAATATTAACTGAGTTGGTATTAAGTAATCCTTATCAAATTAACAACTGCTTTGAGAAAAGGAAGTGGTTAAGCTGAATAATAATTTATGAAGCATAAATCATTTAATCCACCCTATTGTTTCCTTAGGTTATTATCGAAAACTTAGATCATAATCAATAAAACCTAATTGCTACTCATGTTCAATCTTACACAACAATTATGGATTATGAAGATGAACTAGCAATTGATCAAATCAAATAATTAACTAACAGGCATTTTTAGCAAATCATTTAATAGATCAAAAAGAATTAAATCAGAAAACAATAGATATTCAAAAAGACATAAATTAAATTAAGAACTTGGTCTCACAAATCAAGCAAAAGAACTTGAATCCCTTGAACTGAATTAAAAACTTAGCCACTCATGTTCATGGCTTACAGAAAAATAAAGGAAAAATAAAGAAGAAATCTAAAAAGAGAATGGATAACGAAGGTCTTCAATGGAGAAAGAAGGTCTGAATTGGGATGCTCTCAGCTGCTGCCCAAAAATGTATTTATACTAAAAAAAAAAATAATCCCAAAGATAGGAACCAAACCAAACTAGGAAAGGTTTTGAAATTCAAGATGCAGATTTTCAGCCTGCATTCAAATTTTTGGAATCAAGGCAGATTTTTAGCGACTTTCTTTCAAATCTGCCTCTGCCCTCTTTAGGAAAGTTGTAACTCTATTTCTTAGCTTTCCAACGGGTACTCATGAACCTAAATCTGAGGTCTACAACCCAAGTTATGGCCCAAAAATCGAGACTGGTTCAGACAGACGGTCTAGCCTATAGTGACGATTTCATTGCCATTTTTAACAATTAAAATGGCCTCATCTCGCGTCCAGCCCTTCATAGAAGTTGTAGAGGTGGCTCTTAAGGTTCAATTGGGCTTAGGCTTGCTTCATTTGGACGTCTGAAACTCCAGATACAAAATAAATACCGAAACTGGTCGTGACACATCAAGTCTGGGCTTTTGCAATAGATCCATAGCTCATTTTGTCAACTTTGGAGATTGATTTGGGCTTTGGTCCCTCTTTATCATTTGAAGTGCTCTATCTTAGCTTTTCAATGGATTAAACAGCACTCAATTTGGAGACCCATAACTTTAGAAACACCTAAAAAATATAGCAAAGGTCAAATGCTGAAAATTTCTCCATTTAACACAATTATTCCGCAACTATCTAAAAATATGCCTAAATGATAAATATATTTTAACTAAATGAATTAAACATAAAAACACGCTAAAAACACTGAATGTGATGGGAATAAAATTAATAAATTATGCACTTATCAATTAGTATGAGATACTAATGGGATGGAATAGTGAGTCTCATGCCATATGACAAATATAGCAGGCACTTATAAGATAAATAAGCGGAACTAGTGACACAAATATGACTTGCACATGGAGTTTATTCTTGTCAATACAATGTTATATAGATCATAATAGTGCATATAATCCCTTGACCTGAGATAACACAGATATCTTGTATATAGGTAGTTTGAGTTTGATATTACTTTCATGCTTATACTATGTGTGAGTATATGGGTATATGTTGGCTTCGACTAATTATATATAGAGATAGGTGTTAGTCAAGATGGAATCCGTTACCCTAAGTAAATAGGGATAAAATCCTATATCCATTTAAATTATTCTTGATAATTCAAGTTTCTGGCCAAGACAGATAGATTTAGTCAGAAAAGAGTTTATGATTAGAAAGTCTAATTAATCAAGAATTAAAATTAAAATAAGGACATACGATTCTAAGTATAAGAGTTTGAAATAAACTATGACTCTCGCCGAAATTAGAATTTTGTAACAGAGAGATTTTAGTGCATTACATGTATGATCAAGGTTCATGAATTAGGAAATAATTCATAACTAATTGGATAGACATGGTACATTATGCTAGATGTCAACCATGATTTATAAGAAATAAAATGAAAAAAGAATTTCATTTTGAGATAGTTCCAATAATACTAAAGAGTTAATATTATTCTTATTGCCAATTAGTATTGAATCTAGTAAGTCACACATATAAGAGCAATATGATCAAAGAAAAATTAATTTGATTAATTAATTAAATAGTTTAATTAATTAATTAAATTAATATATTTAGTTTGCAATTAGATTGCAAACTCCGTAGCATAACTTGAAACTAAATTTATTAATGGAAGTATTCAAGTTAATATTTAAAGTATTTAAATATAAACTTAACTAACCAAGCATAAGGAAGGAAATTAATTTGATTAATTTAAAAATTTGACTTGGTCAAAATTTGACAATTTTGACTTGGTTAAATTTTGATAACTTTGACTTAGTCAAAGACGGAGAGAAATTGATTGATTAATTTTAATTAATAAATTAGCTTAACAAATGGACCAATTGTATTTGGAAAACACATTTGCTTATTGAATCAAATGTGGACATTTGTCAATTGATTTTTAATTAAGGAAATTAAAATATAAAAGATGATAAACATGAGAAAATATCTATCTCTTCTTCTCTTCAAAATTTGTCGTCCACCTTTCTCTCTGTAACTAAGAGAATTGTTCTTCCTTTCTTGCTTAAAATTCAAGAGAAATCAAGTGTTGTTACTCTTGAATTAAACCTTGAGAAAGTGTTTCTTATCACTTCTATTCAATTAAACCTAGAAAAACCTAATCCTCATCTTCTTCCACACTTGGCCAAACCGTAAAGGAAGAGTAAGAAGGGTTCTTGTTTGAAACAAGGTGCTTTGATCAAGTTGCTTGTATGGACAAGCTAGAGGGCCAACACTTGGTGGTCTTCACTCCCTAGATTGATGGTAGGATTTGATTTTGTGCCTTTGGTAATTTTTCCCTAAACCCTAACTTGTTAAATTTGGGAGTTTTGTTTCCTAATGGCAATTAGGCTTGTTAGAAATTGAAACATAATTTGTTATGACTAAATTATGTGTTTTTCAATAGCTTTATTGGTTTGCATGATGTATGAAACCCTAGGTATTGAAAAATTTTAAATTGCTAAACTTTGCACCCTTAGGTGCATCTTTCTTTCATAATGTTCTCAAAACCTGAACCCGTCCCAAATCCGATTAAAATTTATTTTTAACTATGCGAACTCGTCTGAAACCTAATTATTATTATCCAACAAAACCCTAACCCATTTAATTTTATATATTTTAATTAATAATCTACATAAAAATTATTTTGATTAATAATTTGTATTTTAAAAATTTAATAAGTCCATAAAATATTTAAATTCCATTTTATATAAAATAAAATATGTCAAAATTTATAAATATTATTATAAAAATATATTTAATATTTAAATAATTATTTATATAAACAGGTTTAGGTAACGGATGTCTAACATGTAAAACCCGAATCCAACTCGAATTTGTCACGAGTATTATTTTTCAAATCTGAACTCACTTAAACCCGATTATATACTATCTAAACCCGTCCTATTAAGGTTCAGTTGGATTGAGTATCCACAAAATCCTACCTGTTGTCATCCCTAGAACTAACTAATATATTTACTATAAGAAGTTTATAGTGAGTAATCTCTTGGATATAACTAGTGATGAGTAGTATGGTTTGGAGCTTGTAATTGATGATTTATTTGATTATAATGAAAGATGGTATGTCTATGGATATAGCCATATACTGAGATAGTGAACCACGTAATGCTTGTTCGTCTTTTTATAATTTGCACTCTTTTGCGATGCACAACAATTTTCTCAAAGTAAAAAGAAACTAAAATTTCAAATTCCTTTTTTTTTTCTCCTTTTCATTATGTAAATTCAATTTCCACAAGTGCTTTGGTATCCAATAATTGTAGGTAGGGCATGGTTCTCATGAGTTCTAAATCGAATCAAAAAAAGGGTACCAAACCAACAAAAATTATACTGAATCGAATTTGTTTTAATGTTTTGGTTCAATTTTAGTACTTACTAAAAATTGAACAAGAATTTCACTAACTAGATAGCTTTTTTTTTTTTTAACAGGAAAAGATAACTGATTTTGCGCATATATTTTTCTATGATTTTTTTAGATATATTATACACTTTTGATATAATTATATATATATATGCAATTAAGATGATGATGATGATGATTATTATTATTATTATTATTATTATTATTATTATTATTATTATTATTATTATATTCTTAATAATTTTGGTTATAAATACATTAAATCATCTTGTAATTCTTAATTATAAGTGCATTATTATATTATATAAGTAAAAAATTATCCGTGATAATGCACATGGCTACTAATAATTTTAATTTATATATATTTTTAATTTTAATATATAATTTTTTTTTATTAATTATTATGATACTTTATTTTTATTACTTTTTTTTTCTCTCAAACTTTTTAGCCGAGATTTTATAATGAAAATAGTAAAAATTTATTTACATATAATATAGATATAAATATATATAATTAATATATGTTAATATATTACATCTTACTTTATAATAATGACTACTTATTATAGTATCAAAAGGGTTACTATTACATAATTTGTAACTTATATATATACATAATTAGAGAATTAATAATTTAATTGTAATTTAAAGCAATTAAATAAGTAATTAATAAAAAAATAAAGAAAATTTAATGAAATTAAATAAATTATATTTATAAATAAATTTTCACTTAGCATAATCTCATAATTTTTTTGGCAATATCAGAAAAACCTGCATGTATATATATATATATATATATATATATATATATATAAATATATATATATATATATATATATATATATAATTTTTATCTTTCATTAAAAAAGTAATATAATAATTTGTAAATGACAAATTTAATTATAAAAACTTTGAGTTTTGATAATTAATTGTTAAAGAAAATAATCATTTAAATTATAAAAAAATAAAATTAGATAATAATGACAATAATAATACTTAAAAGAAAAATAAAAGAGAATTAAATTAATATAAAAAGATAATAATTACTAAGTGAAGTAAACTTTTTATGAGAATGTCGTATGGTAATACCATGGAGAATGCCACGCGTTAGCCCTTGGGAAAAATAAAAGAGAATCAAATTAATATAGAAAGATAATGATTACTCCCTTGTGAAAAATAAAAGAGAATTAAATTAATATAGAAAGATGATAATTACTTAGTAAGCTAAATTTTTTTTATGGAAAATGCCATATGGCAATACAATAGTGAATGTCACGTAGCAATGTCATGAAAAAGAATGCCCCGTGCTAGCCCATTGGAAGTAGCTTCCTGCTTTATATATATAAATTAATATACTTAATCCTAAATTATATATATGTGTGTAGACAGCATATTTTGGCCGATCTCCGAAGTCACAGCTCGTAGGATCTCTTTTCGACTGATCTCCTTTATGAACGTTTTACTCGATCTCTATTATTGACCTCAAAGTCATCTTCCGATGAATGATAAATTCTGAGTTCATTCGATCTCATGAGTAAAATGCATGTTTTCCGATCTCTCTGTCTATTCGATCTGTTTTGGTCAATCTTCAAAACATCGGGTCATATCCTCCGATCTCTCCATGTCTGAAGTTCCAAATTTTTAATCAATTTCGAAGACCAAGTGTTTTGCTCAAAATATTTGATTAGGTTAATGTTTCATCTGATCTCTAAATAATTGTCTGGATTCTAGTAAGTTATTTCAATTATAACCCAATTTCAAGCCATTTTTTCAAATTTTTTACCATTTTACAAATCACTCCAAAAGTTTCGAAGTTTCAATCGATTGTCACAAAGTCATCCGATCTCGTGCTCATAAGCAATGATTTTCCGATCTCTTTTAAGTGGGTTTATGTTTTAATTGATCCCATGTTTTATGTTCTACTTTCAACTTTACTCATGCAGACTTAGTTTGATATTTTTCGATCTCATCCATGATTGGTCACAAAACAACTTCATTCATTTCAAAGGATAAAATAGATACAAAATTATTTGGCAGGAGGGTCTCCCTTAACCTGCTCTTCAGTTACAACCTCAACATTTTCCCCTTCCTCTCTCTCAGGCTCTCCCTCACTCTCATCCTTAACCCCTGGGGCGAGCTCCTCCATCCAGGTGAAGTCCTCCCCAGGATAGCGCTTCACCAGTTCGATAAGAAGATCGCTATGGGCGTTCACACAGGCATCGGCCTCTCTCGCTAAAGCCTTTTCTTCCTTCACTTTGATCTTCTCATTAAATTCGGCAAGATCGATAGATCAGCTTACCCGAGCATCTTCAACTTCCCACTTTAGTTTGACTATCCTTCCTTCGTAAGACTTAGCCCGATCTTCTAACTTGACAATATGATCATTAGTCGTTGAGAGTTGGGCTTTGGTGGCTGCTGCGTCCTAAACCGCTTTCATAATTTCTTGTCTCAAGAGATGGGCCTTCTCTCTGATCACATGCTAGTTTGCAACAGCCTCCAAACCTAAGCTCATCGTCTGAGTTAGAAGATCATCAATGCTATCTTGGGCCAGCCGAATTCGATCTTCTTGAAAAGAAAATGGTGGCGCCAAGGACTTTAGCTAGCTCGCGATTTCCCCGAACTGAGCGATTTCGCTCTAGAGAGTGAATAAGGACTTGAGCACCTGAGAGAGAGGCCGAATGACCTATCCAGAAGACCCTCCTTCTGCACTTGAAGAGACCGGAGGAAGTGGAGGAGGATTAGCTGAAGGAGCTGGTGGCACTAGAACGGGGACTCCTATCTCTAAGGTCGGCGGCTGTAGAGGTTGAAACGGAGAGCTCGGTATTTCCACCAAGTCCCATCTCAGTGTCTGGGCAGCAGTAGCAGCAGCTTTCATTTCTCGAACCTTACGAGAGAGCTCTCTTTTTCTCTTACGGTTCTCTTTTGAAGCCTCGCCTCCCTCCATACCTGCACATAAAACAAGTTAGTGAGTTCGCTAAGATTGACAGATCAAGGATATAGATTATACCGATCCCAGGGCCGAGGTCAGAGAGTTGCAGCTCATAATCCTCATGGGCGATCACCCGCATCATCAAAAACTTTAGCTCGGCCATAACCGCATCTAGATAGGAAAATTTATGAACAAATGCCTGTGTGACACCCCTTACCCGTTTACAGTGTAGCCGAGCAAGATATGTCACGCAGTGTACTAGAACACCCTATTTTAATTCAATCTTTTTTTTTATTCTTCCTAATTTATTTTTTTCATAGTTATGAAGTACAATTTATGAAATATAATTCATTTAAGTCATTTATTGAAATTATAATTTATTTGAGGTTTCAAAAATTTTATAAAAAATTCGGTAAAGTACCGGCTAAAAATGGAGAAAACTGTTCTTCGGAACCTGTGAAAAACACTTCCAATATTCATTTCCAATCATTCTCAAACTCCAATAACCATCAACATGGTCTCAACATTGGCAATCATTTCAAGTTCTCAACATTAATCCACAATTTCATTCAAATTCAAAATCAACTAAAATTTCATGAAGATATTCTCAAATTATATTAATTAACAAAATTCTTCAAAATATGTACATCAACATATGATTACATAAATTTACTATTTACTTGAGTTCATAATTTACAAAACAAACTACTACCTATTATAAAATGCAAAAACATAATTTCAAAAGGGACCTAAAGGTCCTACCACTGATGCACTGTAGATGAGAGGTGACTCTGACATTAGGCAAATCTGTGACCTCACCCAGTTTGCGGTCTGCTGGGCTCTCTGTCTGTCTCTCCAGAACCTACACGTGGCAAAAAGCGACACGCTAAGCAATAATGCTTAGTGGTGCTAATAATAAAATAAAAAGAACTAATAAAAAAAATTAAATATGCAGTGAGTGTATTGATGTCTCATGCAGACAAATTTTTGATAATTATTGGTAGTCTTATTTATTTAGTACTTGTTATATTCATTATTTCATTAAATTTATCAACTTTCATTTTTGGTTGCCCAAGTAACCTATATTGGATGACTGGACTGGATAAATGGGTAAACTGGCACTGGGTATCAAGTACCTCAGGCCGTCACACCATCGGTCACATGTGTGTCTCCCAGTGTGCAACAGAACGACTAATAAGCTATAATAACATTAAGCATAAGGCCAAGTCTCAACACAATGTCGGAATGGCTAAAAGCCATGAAATCACAGAATGGCATAATGCCATGTGCGATCGCTAATCGAACCCTATTGGCATGCCAACCTATCCAAACCAATCTTGCTAGGTGTACTAGGGCATGTTACACTTTTAAACTTTACAATTCTTGAAATTTAAGTTTAGGTATTACTATTCATTTCATTAGTCAACTAAAATGTTGACTTTTGCATGGACAATACGTACATTGGCTCTAATACTCCCAACATACCACATTTTGCATTCTAAAATTGTTGTTATTGGTTGCCAATACCATTTCTAAGCTTAGTGCTAGTTGTTCAAAATTTTCAGATTTCAAGCCTTGTGTTTACTGTTCCATTGGTCATTTTTACAGTAGGAATTTGGCAAAATTGTCTTCATGAAAGTTGTTCCTTATTTTGTCTAGTTATATTTCCTTTTTTGAATCACTCCATTTGGATTTTTGTAGCTCAAGTTATGGCCTAAACACCATAACTGGCCGGATTGGACAGAATCCAAAATTCTGGGCAAAACTAGTTCTGCCAGATTTGGTAACCTAAGTTTGGTTGGCAATTTAACTAGATTATGGTCAAAATTTGGATTTGTGTTCCTCATGAAGGTCTATGTCTCAGCTTTCTTCTGGTAAAATTTTAGGTCAATTGGACCTTTCTACACTGAGTTATGACCAAATGAATAAACACTGTTTATTTAGTCATTTTGCCCAGGCAGAATGCAGGTCACCCAGATTAGGGCAATTTTTAGGTTAAATTGGTTTAGTTTTCTAGGCAAGGTTTCACCACCAAAATTGTGCCATTATGTGTCTAGTTTCATGTCCAATTGGCCTTGCACCAATTGAACCTCTACAACTCCAGTTATTGCTGCCTAAACCTGCTGGACTCATGCTCTGTCCTGCAGGTCAGCCAAGGCAGCTCACCCACACTCAATTGCCAAGCCTCAACTCACTTCATTTCCTCATCATACATAGCCAAATGGTCACTAATTGACCATTTAAACTTTCATTCACCAACACATGAGCAAAACCCTAGGTTTTGCCCAAACCCTAACTCCATTAACTTCAATTCTTCATATACATGCAAGCAATGAATTAAGACATCTAATTCCTATTCAATGGCAGCCATGGAAAATTATAAATTAATCTAATCAATGAAATCCTAACATACTCTAAGGCTGCTAAAATTTTGAAGAGTGCATACTTATAGTTTTCTTTCCAATTCCTTGCAATTTTTTAAGCTCAATCAAGTCCTTAAACATATATTGAAAGAAAGGAAGAGAGATTGGTCATTAACCTTTTGAGCAGAATTTTTCCACTCAAAATTCCTTCACTTTCTTCGGCTTTCTTGGCAGCTAAACACTTGCTCAAGATGTAGAGACAAATTTTATTGAAGTGGACTTAGGTTTCAAGTGAGATTTGGGTGGGTTATGAAGCTTGGATAAGCTTTAATGGTGGTAAGGGTTAGGATAGCTACGGATGGAAGAAGAAAGGAAAAAGAAATCTGACTTGTTTCTTTCATTTCTGCCCATTTAACTCATTTTAAGTGAGTTATAGCCATGTGTCACCATGTGATTGGGTGGAGGCACACTAATGACATCATGTAATGTTATAATTTCTTATTTAATTCATTTTCTTTTTTTTTTCTTTTCTACTGAATTTTAATTTAATTTGTAGTAATATTTATTCATATTTTATGTCATAATAATTAATTACTTAACTGGACAAGTCGGCCAAAAATCACCTCCGAAGGCTAAATGATCAAAATGCCATCCGTTTGGCTTAACATACCAAAATTGTCTGTGCCAATTGAAAATTTTTTCTAAGCATTTTCTTGGCATTCTAATGCTATAGAAACCTCAATGACCCTTCTCTGGAGTCTCAAAAATTATTTTATGAATTTTCCCTCGGGTCTAGGGCTCCTAGTTGTGAGAACCGCAACTTCTCACTAGGTTACCCATCGCTAGGGCACCGACTAATTTAACTTGGTTGTATTTTATTTCTAAAATTTTTCCTAAATTTTTCTTATTAATATTTGAGTTAATTATGGTTTCTCACTTTAGTTTAAATATTTTTTCAGACATTCTAGCTATCCGGACCGGCACCGGTCAACGAAACAGTAGAATGTACGAAATTGCTACAGGGAGGGTGTTACAGCCTGATTCTTCAATTCATCTACCATGGCGATCTTGTCTTTATTTAAGGCGATCTTCTTCGGTACCTTAGGGACTAAATATTACCAGCTACGAGGAATGCCTTCAAAGCCATTTGGATCTTTGCTCCTCAGTATGAAAAACTGATCTTTCCAATTGTTCAGTGAAGAAGGGAGATTGGTAAAGAGCCCACAGTTCGGCTTGGCTTAGAAAAACCAGTACTCATTGTCCTTTCGTCGAGCGAGCCGATGTAATTCAGCGAATACCTTTACCATGGGCTCTAGCCTTTTAGCTCAATAAAGATCCCTAAAGGCTACCAAGGTCCGCTAAGAATTCAAGCGGACCTGAGCTACACAAATGTAGTGGAATTTCAAAAAGGCTCTATAAAACCCGTCAAGGAGAAATCAGAGCTCAGCGTTTAACTACTCTTCAGACATCATGATCGAGTCGATCTTGTCGAAGAAATGATCAGCCTGAAGATTGCCATGGCATCTTAAAAGCTCAAAAGAATCGATCAGAAGGTTGTACTCTTGGCTGATAGACTAGAGTTCGGCAATCCCGAGAATCGATGGCAATTCATCCATCAACAGGTTCTCCTTTCTCGAAGTCGATGCTTGTTTTGGTTTAGATGCTTGACCTGAGAGTTGTCATGGGTTTAGAATGCCCACTTGGTCCGACTGCATCAACTTCCTCCGAGGTCCATGAAATGTGAATGGAGGGAGGGCTCACAACTCTCTGACCTTCAGTACTGCTTATTTTAAAAAAAATGGGATAAAATTGATCAGTAAAAGATTGAAACTCTTATCGGAGTATAAATCAATGCCGGAAAACTTTAGAACACAAGAGAGAGCGTTTGAATCATTAGGAAGTCAGAAAATGGCATAAGTGGCAAATGACCTTACTTCCTCCTATTTATACTCGTCCGAGCATTAAATGCTCACAAGACCCTAGGTGACGCATTGGTTAGCGGGGTCTGACCATACAGAAAAATCTAGAAGCATGGTAAAGAGATCGGACAAATGAGATCGGCTAACGGGAGATCGATCATGGATAGCCAATAGCCCCAAATCATAAAGATTGGTCGGATGAATGTGATTGAAGAGATCAGATCGAACACAGTTACTAGAGATCAGAAAATAACCAATGCAATAAGAATAAATTGAATCAATTTTGAATAAAATAAGGCTTCATTTCATTTCCAAAAGATCAAATTACATCATCTGGCTGATCTCTTAAGATCAGCAAATTACAAATATTCCTACACTACATTCTGCCTATCTTGCTACTTTGTTCCTATAGTTCAGATTACTCTCGATCCCAAGATGCTGTTCAAGAGGCACATGGAGATCGGGAGAGTAGCTCTCGCCAATTATGGTAAAGACTAAGGAAGGCTCGATGTTATAGTTGATGTCATCGACCAGAACCGAGTCGTGGTCGGGACCTCTGACATGATTAGGAGCCAAATAAACTTTAAGAGGCGATCACTGACATCAAGATTGAAATTAGCAGTTCCCTTGTCTGAGATCGGTCCATAGCTCAGATCGGCAGATCAATCGAAAGCTAGATTGGTAGTCAGTTTCGACCTTGATCGGTCAATTAGTCCAGTTCCCTTACCGTCATCAAATAATGCCTTCATAAGTCTCTGATCGTTGGAATTATCCATTTTCAGGCAATAAGCAGGAAAAACATTCGAAAAAATATCAATGCAGCTGCCATGAGGAAAATCTTCATCGGAAAAGTCAAGATTAGGAAATGAAGCGTGGGAATTCACCAGAGAAAAAAGAGCTAATATGAGAGTGAACGGAAATTTTGAGTCATATATATAGTGCCTTGGCATTTATTACAATGCAAGATTCTAAGCGACTCATCAATAACTGGAGGATTTATTGCTTTGACCCATATAGGTCGGATACTGAGAAGAGATCAGAAAATAAGAGAGATCGAGAAGCAAGAAAAGATCAAACACGGGAATTGGATAAAGATCGGAATAAGAAGCCTCAGATCAGTCAATCGTAATAAGAGATCGGGTAAACTAAGGAATGACCTATAGAGATCAGAAGTGCTCAGGAAGTTGAATAGTTTTCGATCATAACCTTTAATTTATAAGTCGAACTCCTTACCATCGGATTGCAAACGGTTAAAGTAGCCTGGTACATCTTAATTTACACCATTGATCATGATTGTAAGGATAGGTTTAGAACCCTTGGATCAAGAGAGAATAACTAACTTGACACCTTTTGTTCTCAGCCCTCAGATCTATTTTGTAAGGCTAAATTTCTGGGCATCGGATTAGAAAATGAAGAAACAGAGATCATGAACGAAAATCCTAGCCTTCAAATTCGATTCTTTAATTTCAAGGCGTAGGATCATGTCCTTGAAATTTGGACCCTTCATTTCTTCTGGTGGAAATCTTGACCCTTCATTGTTGAGCACCCACCTCCTATGAATACCTGCATGCAATACTGTGGAAGGAGGTGGTGATTATTAAGGAAAAACCCCGAATCTTTGCTTCAGTTTTATTGTTTTTCTGTCAAAATTTCTCAAGATTTCCAGAGCTTTTAGAAACAAGTTTTCTAAAGGATCTTGTTAAGCAATGGGTCTTGTAACTCAAATCCCTAATCACCGTGCATCATCTTGAAAACTTGATCTTAGCTCGTCCATAATATCTTACTTTCATTGCTTCCGGCAACTTGGAGTCATCTCACCACCTCAGTTCAGTAACTCTGAATTCACGAGGGTATCAGTATCGACTCATACGTTGTTTCAGCTCCTAACAGGTAAGCGTTTTAACTTATCAATCTTAACGTATCACTAGTTTACGTTTATTTTTAAGGTTCTACATCATGCCAAATCTCCAGAATAAGTTTACGTTAAATTTAGCTTACCTTGCGAAAAATAACCTTTTAGTGACATTGGCGAGTTTTACTTTCATCGTTATTTTATTTTCAGCTTCTTTATATTACTTCACACGAGAAAAGATGGTCCGAATCACTAACACCCCATAAGTACCGTAAGGAATGCAAATGGAAGTGACGATATGAAAATCTTCGATCTGAATAAAAGAAGATGATTAGGAAAAGTTCGGGCAAATTAAGAGATCAGTTACTTAGGGTAATTCAGAAAGAGTGAAATCAGGAACCAAGATCAGCTTGGTCGAGCTGCCTAGAAAATAGAAAAACCTTAAACAATGAGTCGAGGTTAGCTCAGACAATAAACTAATGATCAGAAACCAAAATATGCTCGACTAATTTTGTGTAACAGAATTGGAAGCCAATGAGTTTGGGCGATAAATCATGAGAGCAGAGATCATGAGAGTTCGGATAATATGGAGAGCAAGAAATGACGCATACTATGCCTTTTTATTTTAACTTTAGAATAGAATTGAAAGAAGTTCGATCCAATATCCGTAACCTTCATAATTCACTTTTAACTATTCATAGATCGAGAGATAGCCTTTTCTCGATTCTCAATAATCCCATATTAAATCAAGGAGGTCGGAAGAGAGTTCTTTCCCGGAATTCCTATAACTTCTATACAGCGTCTGACATTAAAATAGGGAGATCAGGAGAGAGTCATTTCCCGGAACTCTTGCAACTTAATCCTATAAAATATCCAATTATAGATTAGGAGGATCGGGAAAGAGTCCTTTTCAGAGTCTTCTTAGTAAAAAATTTTAATAAAAATATTTTATGCAAAGTTAGGAGAGATCGGGAGAGAGTCCTTTCCTGGAACTCCTATAACTTAATCTTATAAAATATCCAATTATAGATTAGGAGGATCGGGAGATAGTCCTTTCTAGAGTCCTCTTATTCAAAAATTTTAATAAAAATGTTTTATGCAAAATTGGAGGATATGGGGAGAGAGTCCTTTCCTCATCCTCGACACCTTTACTATAAAATTTACCACATACTCTACTGACGGGTCTGCGAGAGAGTCCTTCTAAAGAACCCCTAACCTTATATTGGGACTTGATGGAGAGTCCTCCTCAAGGTCATAATATCTATATTATTAAGGGAGAATTATTCTTCCAATTTGACTTTATCAAAATATCATAAAACGTTAAAATGATGAAACGATATGGGTAAAGGTTCTACTAGTAATTATGCCGATGATGAGATATTCCTCTATTAACTGAGAGTCCCTATTAATAAAGGAATTCTCTAGGTTTAATTAACGCATTTCTTTTGAATTAGAGTCCTAATTAAAAGGAATAAAAATCTATATCGATGTCGGTTCTCGTGTATCCACCACACACACGGCACCCTTAGTTATTTGAATGCCAATGACGAGATACGTAATGTGTGAGCCAAGAGTCCTCCTCACTCGTTATGAATCTTTAGGGATCAAATAACACCTCTTTGGAATTAGAGTCTTAATTTGAAGAGAGAGGAATTCAATAAACACATAACTAATTAAATAAAACCAACATCAACTCACAATAGGGTCTTCTCATGTACTTGTATTCTTGGGAAACTCAAAATAGTGAGATATCAAATATTCCCTTTATCAATAATAGGGACCAACATCATAATTCTACCACAAAACTATCTATCTTAAAATATTACGAGCACATTATTAAAACTGCTTGCCCTTGTCAAGGGACGAGGTGGGGTGCTTAACACCTTCCCCACACGTACATGGACCCCGAGCCTAGAATCTCTGTTTTAGAAGTGGTTTTTAAATTTTATTTATTTTTTTTACAAATAGTTTTCTTTAATTTTCCTTAAAATTAAAGTGGCGACTCCTCACTTTTTCTCTTCGGTGAGAATCATCTTGTGACTGCAAAACCTTTGCGATAATGTGCTTTATAATTAAAGTATAATAATTTAAAATTAGTTACACCTATTTAAGGCTACAATGAACCATATTTTTTTTAAAAAAAAATTGCAAATAGCTAAAAGATATAAATGAGATATTGTATATTAACAACCTACTTTAAAGCTTAAATGATAATTTTAGTATGATTTTATGGAAATAATTACATAAAATTATTTTAAGAATAAAAAACCGAAACTACATAGAATTGAACTGAAACTAAACAATTGAAAAATGAATTGAAATAGAACTGAAACAACGAAGAACCGTAAATTTCAAATATTTTTTTTTTTATTACTTATCATTTAGACTAGTAATTCTATATTTGAGCACTTATTGAGATTAAAAGTTTAAAGCCTAACGTATATGGTAATTCAGTATCCAAATGCTTATTGAGATTAAAGTATGTCCTCTTTTAGGAAATTTATGATGTAAAAAGAAAAAAATAATTATTTGTGTTAATTTATCGATCTTTTGATTTTAAATTTTTACCATAGAAAAATAAGTCGATGATCAAGAAGCTCACAAGACCAAACTACATTGAGTTGAGAACAAATGTCTTCCGATAATAAAATCTAGTGGCAAAATCAGCCTGTTCTGAAGAAAATTTAATGTCCGTTGAGAATTGAGGTTGGATGTCAAAATTGCTTTTGAGGAAAAAATCACAATTTTGAAATGTTGTTAAAAAATTAGTTTGAATACAGTTATTTTGATATTTTAGTGTTTTTATAAATAAAATTTAGTAAATTTAATTTTAAATTATTTTTAATACTCTCTAACTAATATATTTAAAAAAGTATTTTTCTCACTAATAACTTTAACAACAATGCTAAATAGGCCTTTAATAGCATAGTGGTGAAAAACTGTTGGCAATGCTTGATTTTGTTGAGTTTGGGATTGCCTCTGTGAAAACTAGCATAATGCTCATGCTATGTATAGAAAATTTATAATTTTTATTTTTTAATTTAATTTTTATTTACATTTTAAAAAAGATAAATTATTATTATTAAATTAATTTTAAATTAAAATTTCTCTTTTATTTAATTTAATTTAAATAAATTTTTATTTATTATAATAGTAAATTTTTAATTAATTTATAATGTAATTAATTAAAATACTTATTTAATTCTTTTTATACATATATTAATAGTAGTTTTTACGATTATTTTATTTAAAATATAACAAAAATACTTTATTCAAAAAATAATTTAAATTTTATGAAATTTTATATTTATCTCATAATTTATGTAAATCAATTTTTTTATAAATTACAGAAAATATATTAAATTAATGAGAAAATAATATTATTGATTAAAAATAACATTCTATTATATTAATTTTAAGAATAATATATATAAGTGTAAATTTATTTTATTAATCTGATATATTTTCTATAAAATAATTTTTTTATAAAAATGGTTATCACTTTACATAAATTTATAATATAAAATAAATACATTTTATAAAAATTTAAAATTTAAAATATCGTCATTTCTATTAATATAATAAACATTAAAAATACATATTATTTTTCAAAAGATAGATTCCATAATTTTAATATTATAACTTTAATTATTTTTAATTATCTTTATTTGTAGTTAAATGTTTGATGTAATCATATTTGTAATTTATCTTTGAAATTTTACTTTTGTACAAAAACATAGTTAAAAGATAATTTATGCAAAAAATATACATATTTGACTAAAATTTAAAAATAATTGTATTAAAAATTAATGATAATAAAATATAAATAATCAAAATATTAGTTATCATTGTATTCCATATATAATTATAATGAAATAAAATATTCAAAAGTTTAAAAAATATTACATAAAAAATTTATAAACAATTAATAATAAAATAAATATTAATTAAATATATTTAAATAAATAAATTTAAAAAATGATAACTAATAACTTTTGAAAAAAAAAATAGTGCAAATTGAAAAAAGATATAAGAGCATTTAAGTAAAATGAAAATAATTGGTGAGAGGAGAGCGTTTGATGTGTGTCAAATATCTTATATGATATACTACATATAGACAAATAAATAAAACTGTTTAAATAAAAAATTGATTTATAATAGAATATTATTTAATTGAAAAACGATAACAAAAGCATTCAAATTCAATTTTTACAGCAGTAAAATGTTTCCTATTTACTTGACCATTTCAATTAAATCATCACAAGTTGGCCATAACGATAATAATAATAAGCATTAATTAATCTTAAGAAAGTGAAATAGAAAGAGTATTGAATTATTAACATAAAAAATAATACATACTAATTATAAATAAGTCAAATCTCTATATTTTATTGATTAATTGAAGGACTAAAAGGTGAAGATTAATATTAGAAAATCAAGATTTTGAACCTAGAAAATCTGACCTAGAGATAGGCTGATGACCTTTGTGAAGTTCTAAAATTAATAATAAATCTTAAGGGGTTTATTAGGATTAATCACCAACGAAAGTAGGGTTTGGCTCTAATTGAAATACATCTTAGGTGCCTTGAGAGAGGACTTAGGATATTTTAGGATTAATTTCTATCAAAGTGACGATCCTCAATCCAATGAATAGACGAGATTAAAATCCATAATATGATTACAGTGTGAAATCCTAATTCTGAAATTATTTCAATTGATAATTTTATTCAAAGTTTATTTTCAGCATCCAAAATAAGTTTAATATACTCTTCATTCATATTTGGTAGCCTAAACAGTCATAATTGCTGTGTAGTTTGGTACTTGCTAACCAAATTTCTCGTGGGACGATACTTCACTCACTACTTTATTACTTTGTTAGCGATTCATGCACTTGCGGGGTTGAGAAACTAGCAAATAAGTTATTGGGGCCGTTGCCGGGGAATTTAGTTTTTGTAATATTGAGCGATAGGCAATTTAGCTGATTTAGGCATTTATATTTACTGTTTAGTTTTATTTAATTTGCTTTATTTCTTTTATTTTCTCTTAGGTATTTGGTTTGGTGCATGACCAGAACAAAGCCAGAGGAAGAAGTTTTGGACTTGGATCCCGAAATAGATAGAACTCTAAGAGCCATCAGGAGAGAAAGGAGACACCAAGAACAAGATCAAGGAAATCCAGAAACTCCAATCATGGCCGATAACAACAACAGGCTAAGACTCTTGAGGGACTACGGAGGTCCATCTATACAAGGATTCTAGCCCAGTGTTACAATACCCACAGTGGAAGCCAATAATTTTGAACTGAAACTAGCATGGCTCCAGATGATTCAACAAATCCAATTTGGGGGTACACTAATGGACGATCCACATTACTACCTCCAGTGCTTTCTTGCCCTACGTGACACATTGAAAATGAATGGAGTATCTGATCAAGCTATAAGACTTAGAGCATTCCCATTCTCCCTTCGAGATAGAGCAAGGAAGTGGTTACTTTCTCAACCAACTGAAACATTCACCACTTGGAAGACCTCTTACAAGCTTTTTTAGTAAAGTATTTCCCACCTGCAAAGACTACAAAGTTGAGGGTTGAACTCAACACCTTTAGACAAAAGGAAGGTGAATCACTCTATGACGCATGGGAAAGATATAAGGACCTGCAGAGAGAATGTCCACACCATGGCATAGAAGATTGGCTCCTAGTGCAGAATTTCTATAATGGGCTACTACCCTCCACAAGGAGCACAGTAGATTCGGCTGCAGAAGGTGACCTAATGGAGAAAATAGTGACACAAGCACTTGAACTTCTGGAAAGGGTCGCATATCATAACTATGAGTGATAAAATGAAAGAGGAAACACAAAGAGAACAGCAGGGATCCTAGAAGTGGATGCCCTAAGCATGATAAATGCTCAGTTTGATCAGCTCATAAAGTGGCTTGATATAATGCAAGCCAACGCTATTGGTACAAGCGACCAGTACTGCGATGATTGTGGAGGAGGATATACAACTTCGAAATTTAACAACTTCAATGAACCCTCCACAGAATAAATGAACTATGTGAACAACGGAGGGAACTTCAACCAAAGGCAGCTCAATAATCTATACTTAAATACTTACAACCCTGAATGGAGGAATCACCCAAATTTCTCATGGTCAAATTCCCAGAATCAGCTAATGAACAAACAACAAGGGTACAGACCACCAGCACCCCCTGGATTTAATAATAGAGGATAAAACTTTACACAGCCACCACTACCTCCTTAACCTCAATAGCCTGAACCAAAGATGACCATGGAATCTATGATGGAAGGCCTCCTAGCAGCTCAACAACAACAGAATGAAATGATTAAGCAATTGACTTCCAGAATGGACCAATTTGCTACCCATAACAAGATGCTTAAAAATCAAATTGCTCAACAAGCAAGTTCATCAAGCAAAGCTACTGGTAAACTACCTAGTCAACTAGAGATGAACCCAAAAGAGTATTGTAAGGTAGTTACATTGAGGAGTGGAAGAATTCTAGAACAACCAGAGGAAGAACCAACTGAGAAAACCTCAAATAAATCTGAAAGCCAAGCAGAGAAGAAAGAGGAAGAAGTTAAAAAGGATCAGGAAGAGGAAGCAAGGAAGAAAAAGAAGCTACCATAGCCATATCAGCCTCCCCTACCTTTTCCTCAGAGATTCCAGAAAGCCAAATTGGATAAGCAGTTTGGGAAGTTTTTAGAAGTTTTACAGAAACTCTACATCAACATTCCCTTCACTAAAGCGCTTTCTCAGATGCCATCCTACACCAAATTCCTTAAGGAAATTTTGTCAAATAAAAGAAAATTGGAAGACTATGAGACTGTTACTCTAACAGAGGAATATAGTGCGATACTGCAAAACAAACTGCCTCTAAAGCTGAAAGATCCAAGAAGCTTCTCCATACCTTATCTCATTGGCGATAAGAAAATAGACAAGACCCTCTGTGATCTTGGGGCAAGTGTGAGTCTAATGCCTCTATCAATATGTCAAAAGCTGGAGATCGGAGAACTAAAGCCCACAACAATTTTACTGTAATTGGCTAATCGGTCTATTAAATATCCTATGGGCATACTTGAGAACATCCCTATCAAGGTGGGCAAATTTTTCATTCTAGTTGACTTTGTTATCCTTGAGATGGAAGAGGATGTTCAAATCCCTATCATCTTGGGATGACCTTTCTTGGCAACCACTGGAGTAATAATTGATTTCAAAAATGGGCGGCTAACTCTCAAGGTAGGAGATGAGGAAGTGGAATTTAACTTGTTCAACACGATTAAACACAAAATTGAACCTGATGAATGCTTTAAAATTGATACGGTTGACAAAAAAGTCAAAGAGGAATCGCGTAAAGCATATCTTAAAGATCCTCTTGAAGCATACTTACTGCACACTCACACTGCTGATAATGAAAACACAGAAGTTATAGTTTGTGCTCAATATTTAGCAGCTCATCCACCACTACCCTTGGCTCAAGCTTTCGAGGTGGAGGAGCTAGAAGAGGAATAACCTAAAAGCAAGCCAGAGAACAACACTGAATAGGTAGAACTTAAACCTCTCTCCTCCTCACTAAGGTATGCATTTTTGGACTCAAACTCTAAATATCCTATTATAATTAATGCTAGCCTATCTGATATAGAAGATGGAAAATTGTTAAGAGTACTTAGGACCCATAGCATGGCTATAGGGTATAAAATAGAGGACCTGAAAGGGATTAATTCCTCGATTTGCATGCATAGGATACCTATGGAGGAAAACAGTAAACCCACTATTGAACACCAAAGAAGGCTTAACCCAAACATGAAAGAAGTAGTTAAGAAAGAAATTCTGAAACTATTAGATGCAGGTATTATATACCCAATTTCTGATAGTAAATGGGTTAGTCCAGTACATGTAGTGCCTAAGAAAGGCGGGACAACTGTCATCCAGAATGCAAACAATGAATTGATCCCTACTAGGGTAGTCACTGGTTGGTGCATGTGCATAGATTATAGGAAATTGAATAGTGCTACCAGAAAAGATCATTTTTCCCTCTCTTTCATCGACCAAATGCTAGAAAGGCTAGTAAAATACCCCTACTTCTGTTATCTAGATGGGTACTCGGGATTCTTTTAAATTCCTATTCACCCAGAAGACCAAGAAAAGACCACATTCACTTGCCCTTACGGAACCTTTGCATATAGAAGAATGCTTTTTTGGTCTTTATAATGCCTCTGCTACCTTTCAAAGATGCATGATGGCTATTTTTTTTTATTATATTGAAAATATCATGGAAGTTTTTATAGATGATTTTTCTATCTATGGAACTACTTTTGATGATTGCTTAGCTAACTTATCCAAAGTGTTGCAAAGATGTGAAGAATTGAACCTGGTCCTGGATTGGGAAAACTTCATTGTAAGAGAAAGCATAGTTCTTGGTCATATGATATCAGAAAGAGGGATTGAAGTTGACAGGGCAAAAGTTGAGATCATTGAAAAAATATCACCACCAACATCAGTCAAGGAAATGTGAAGCTTTTTGGGACATGCAGGCTTTTACAGAAGATTCATCAAAGATTTTTTCAAAATAGCTAAGCGATTGACAAATTTATTAAGTCAAGATGTTTCCTTTGATTTTGATAAAAATTGCCTTACTTCTTTCAACAGGATAAAAGAGGCCTTGATCTCAGCACCTATTATGCAACTACCTGATTGGGAGCTACCATTCGAAATCATGTGCAATGCAAGTGATTATGCTGTGGGAGTAGTACTCGGACAAAAGAAAGATAGAAAACTCCATGCCATTTACTACGCCAGCAAAACACTTGATGATGCGCAAATTAACTACGCTACCACAGAAAAGGAATTCCTAGCAGTAGTGTTTGCAATTGACAAATTCAAATCCTATATTCTTGGATCAAAAGTCATTGTATACACAGACTATGCTACCATCAGATACCTTTTGAATAAAAAGGTAGCAAAGCCAAGATTGATTCAATGGATCTTACTACTTCAGGAATTTGACCTTGAAATCAAGGACAAGAAGGGGATTGAGAACGTGGTAGCCAATCATCTATTAAGGCTGAGACACGAAGACTTAGAAGAAGCTGAAGAATTGCCAATAGATGACTTATTCCCAGATGAATACCTATTAGCCTTATTCCAAGCTCCATGATATGCTGACTTTGTGAATTTTCTTGTATGCAGGGTTTTGCCACCAAACATTTCTTACCAACAAAGGAAGAAATTTTTGCATGATGTGCGATACTACACATGGGAGGAACCTCTGCTATACAAGAGATGCAATGATAGGCTGATAAGATGATGCATACCAGAGGAGGATATGGAAAGCATTCTCCAATGCTACCATTCATTACTATATGGAGGACACTTTGGCACCATAAAAATAGCAGCTAAAATTTTGCAAGCTAGATTTTACTGGCCTAATATGTTTAAGGATGTGAGATCCTTTGTGCTAGCTTGTGATCAATGCCAAAGAACAAGTAACATTTCTAAAAGGAATGAAATGCCATTGCACGGTATGCTTGAGGTAGAGCTATTTGATGTATGGGTGATAGACTTCATGGGCCCATTTCTCTCTTCCTTTGAAAACAAGTATATTTTGGTTGGCGTTGATTATGTGTCAAAATGGGTAGAAGCAATAGCCACACCAACCAATGATGCTAGAGTGGTCACAAAGTTCCTTAAGAAGAACATCTTCACAAGATTTGGCACACCACGAGCAATCATCAGTGATGGAGGAAGTCACTTCTGTAACCAATAATTTGAAACACTATTGAAGAAGTATGGAGTGACTCACAAGGTGGCCACACCTTATCATCCTCAAACCAGCGGCCAAGTAGAAATTTCAAACAGGGAACTGAAGTGAATTCTAGAGAAAACAGTAAACCGCTCAAAGAAGGACTGGTCCTTGAAGTTAGATGATGCATTATGGGTATACCACACTGCATATAAAACTCCAATTGGAAAAACACCCTTTCGACTGGTTTACGAAAAATTATGCCACCTCCCTGTCGAGCTTGAACACAAAGCTTACTGGGCGATTCAGACCCTGAATTTTGACCTCAAAGCTGTTGGTGAAAAAAGACTCCTACAACTCAATTAGAATGCCAAAATCTTCAAGGATAAAACCAAAATATGGCATGACAGACGCATAGCAAGAAAATAAATAAAAGAGGGAGACCTTGTCCTGCTCTTCAACTCTAGGTTAAAACTTTTTCCAAGGAAGCTGAAATCAAGATGGTCTGGGCCCTTTAAGGTTATGCAAGTCTTCCTGCATGGAGCCGTAGAGATTTGGAGTGAAACCTCAGAAACATGCAAAGTGAATGGGCAAAGGCTGAAGCCATACTTCCCGGGAGAACCCATAAAGAAGGGAACCAAATGCACCTTCGATCATCCAGTTGACATACCATGAATAATGAGGGAATAGTCCAGCTAAAGACTATAAACAAGCGCTCCTTGGGAGGCAACCCAAAATTTTTATTTTTATTTTTATTTTTATTTTCTTTCATATAATTTCCTTTATTTTAACTCTTATTTTTATCTTATGTTTGTTCATGCTTTATTTCGTAGGCACCTCAAGTCTCAATTCTGTAAAACAGGGAACCAAGGGTGATAATGGAAAGGAGAAGTCGAGTCAAAACCACACAAGAGGAGATTGTATAAAACCAGGGAAGTAGCTCTGTTATTAACTTTTACATTCATTTCATTCATAGTGACATCATAAAGTTCTAATACAGAGAAAATTAGAGAGTTAAATAATTACACAGGTCGTGTATAAACATTACACGCCCCGTGTAATCTTCTGGAACCCCAAAACCACACTTGCACAAGCTCCAGAAGCTTACATGGGCCGACCCCGTGTAACTTTACACGGGGCGTGCTTCGATAATGGTGAGAGAAGCTCTAAGTTTAAGGGAAACAGAAAGTTACGCGGGTCCTATGTCACATTTACACGAGCCGTGTAACTTAGCTAGCATTGCCATTTTCATACAGGAAGTTACACGGGTCACGACTCCCGTTTACACGGCCCGTGTAATAGGTTAGTGAAAATAACTTGGCGGCAGGAAGTTACACGGGTCCCAAAACAAATTTACACAGGCCGTGTAACTTGGCAGAGAAGGGACATTCTGGGCAGAAAGTTACACGGGTCCTATGGTTGGGACCCATGTAGTGATACACGCCCCATGTATCATGTCACAGACGCGATACCTAGGGCGTGAAATGCGCAAAATGAAGGGTCACAATGACCTTTTAAATCTGCATTACTCCCATTAAACTTTTCCCTACTCAAAAACTCTTCCTCTCCGAGCTTCCTTCCCTTTAAAAACCCCTCAAATCCCCTTTTTCTCTTACAAAACCCTAGTCTTTCCCTCTCCAAAAACTCCAATGGCACCTGTAAAGAGATTAGCTAGACGAGTGAGGTCTTCCTCCAGGCAAGAACGCGACTCCTCACCTTCTCCTCCTCAACCATGGCCCCAATGCCCACGAACAAGGCTAACCCAACCACCACAACCACAACCCCAACCACAACCTCCACAGCCACCACAACCCGAGTTCTCCATTACTTAGGGATTCCACGACAATGACCATAGAGATTTAATGCTTGGCTTAACAACCAAAGAATAATCTTCATGAAGTATATGGACTTTGGGCTGCTGGAGTAGATAGGGCTACAAGACGAGATTGATAGGCTACTTGACGGCATTGGGTGGACCAGATTTGCCCAACTTCAGTTTTCAGCCTACAAGGACACCACTTTAGAATTCCTTGGCAGTTTTAAGGCCACACTATGGCCTATAGACTAGGAAGACAGGGGGAGGATCGAATTTTGGCTTCGTGGCTTTGATCAAGTTATGAACATGGACAAGTTTAACGCAGTGTTTGGTTTTGATAGTATCGGATTCAAAGAGATTTTGCAAAACCAGATGGTCTACAACAGTGTTGACTTCTGGTGTTCCATAGCCCTGAACACCAACTTTTATAACTCCAGCAAGTCCAAATCTTCCGGCATCACCAGTCCTGCTTTGAGGTACATGCACCAACTAACCGCCGACACCATCATGGGTTACGGTGATAGCCTAGGCATGGTGAACTCCAATGAGCTCTTTTTCCTCTGGTGTATGGTCATCGGGCAGCGTTATAGCATGAGATTCTTCTTGTGCAACCACCTTCGCTACTTATCTCACCAGCCGATAGGCCATATAGTGCTTAGGGGCCTCATCACAGCCATCGCACTCCACTTTGGATTCATTCCAAGTCATCATAGGCTATGCTCCATCCCAGACACCTCCAAGATTGACCAGACCATCTGCATAACCATGGGAATATGCAAGAAGGTCGGTAACACGTGCTACCTGATAGATGCCGAAGGGAATGTCATCCCCAGGAGAGACGAAGCACAAGCAGAACCTGGAGAACCATCACAGCCATAGGAAGAAGCCCAAGAACCACTCCACCATGAGTCTCCAGCTCGAGTGCCTCCCTACACTTTACCATTAATAGACCCCGTCCTTACCTACCTTCAGTGCATGGAGACTACACTCAACAATAGGATGTAAGCACTCGAGGACAGTCTCTAGGAGGCCCACAACAAGCTTGACATGATTATTGAGAGGCTTGATGAAGAGGGACCATCATCCCCATCTGAGGCTTTTTAGAGTTAGGACTATAGGATAGGCTCCTTCATGTAAAAACCTAGTTGCCTTAGTCCTACTCAGTGCTCATAGGTCTCTATTTCCAGTTTTTTGTGCAAACTTTCAACTCTTAATACATACTATGCTTTTTGATAATTTTGTGTGCTGTACTTTAATTTTGCATATTGTGTTACCATTAAGGACAATGTCAAATATGAGTTTGAGGGTACAGATGCATTTCATACACTGCATATCATTGCACTTCATTACATTGCTTAATTATATCCATATTATACTTGTGTATCAAAAATTCCAAAAAATTTTACAAATTTTGAATTTTTTTACTGGTTTTTTAACTTAGAATTATAACCAAAAATATTAATATGCTAATAATTGTTCTTCATGGGAATAAGGAATGAAAGTATCTTGATAGGCAAAAAGGCTTTAATTTGTTGTTTGTAAAAGACTTAATCACCTTAGTGGAGCTAGACTAGTTAAACCCCTTCATAGCCATTAATTTGTCACACTGAACTTGCAAAATCAGGAGAAAATTTTGAAATGAAAACAAACCTAAAAATGCCTCACCAACTCTAGAACATGTCTTTTAGACCTATCAAGGCAAAATCCTAGCATATGTTTGAAAAAAAAGAGATGATTAAGGCATTCTTTCATTCAACCCCATTAAGCCTTAAGCCACCCTTAGCTACAATATACCCCTTGCAGCCAACTTGAGCCCATATTTTCACCTGTAAAATTTTTCTTGTTTACCCACACATATTTACCCTAACCCTAGCCTAAACACTCACTCACCCTTTTGAGGAAAGTCTAGTGTATAAAGGATAAGTACATCAAATGTAAAAGAAGGAGAAGATGAAAATACCAAGAAGAGTGCAATTATACAATTAAAATCAAAGAAAAACTTGTCTTTCTAGCCCAACAAAAGCAATGAGTTTGGGGGAAAGAACAAGAGGGACACAAAAAAAAAAGAGAAAAAAAAGAGAGAGAGAAGATTCCCAAAAATTAAAACACCATGACGAGTATGCTTGGCATTATAAACCCTTCTTCCCCATGCAAATATCAACAGAACAAATTTGATATACTTAAAGCCTTGTGCATGAAAACTAACCTCAAAATTGCATTCCTTAAAACCCTTTCATTGGTAACCAAATTATCATCCTTTAACCCCATTACAACCCTTCTAAAGACCTTTTGATCTTTTGAAAATATGTGCTACATTAGTGGAGATAGGAAATTGAGATGTGCCTATGGAGTTGGAATTAAATAAATCTCAGCAATTCCCTTAATAGAGGCTAAATTTGAGGTGAGTGAGTATTTTATAAGTCTATCCTGATAAAACAAGTTATTTATGACTTATTAATCGCCTTGCATAGAGGAGTAATTAGTTAAAACACCACAAAAGGGGGAAAGGTTTTAAGTGGGTAGCTATTGAAACCTTTATGCCTTAAAGGAAGGGAATTGGTATGAAGGTTGAAGGAGTTCAATTATATGCATATTGAATTTATGGTTATACTTCTGAGTTCTCCCCTAAAATGTATTCTAAAAAGGTTTTTAATTTGCCTGAGGATAAGCAAAAGTTTGAGTTTGGGAGTATTTGATACACTTATATTACATAGATATTTTTAAGTACATTTTTATAATATTTCATAGTATTTAGATAAGTAATCTCATGCATAATCATTAATTTTATGCACTTTTGCGAATTTCATTATCAAACTCTGAATTCTATGTTTTCTGTATGCTTCCAAGTGTTTTGAAGAGGTTCCAAGGCATAAGAACATAGTAGAAGACTTGGAAAGGCCAAAGAATTGAGAAATGTTGCTAATACTCCTTACACGGGTCGTATAATCAAAGCCACAGACCCGTGTAACTTACTGCTAGGAGAAAGACAAAGAGCCAGGGAAGAATTAAAGTACACGGGCCGTGTACCATGCCCTGTGTAAAATATAAAGACCCGTGTAAGTCTTTGCCAGGCCATGCTTAAAGACTTCCCTAAAGTACAAAAGTACACAGGCCGTGTAACCAGGCCCGTGTAAAGCGCAGTCCCGATACAAGATGCAACAATTCAAGCTCTAATAGGTTACAAGGCCCTAGGCCGTGTAGTGACACACGGGCCATGTAAGATACGATAGTCAGTTTTCTGAATTGGTTCCAGCCCTAGCTTTGACAGAGAGAAGAGACTCCTAATGCTTTGAGGAATCTAAAAATCTAACCCTAGATCATTCAATAAAAAGAAAGGAGCCGCAGAAAAAAAAGGGAGTTCCTTTTTTGAGTTTTGAAGTTTGAGGAGAGAAATCTCAATTCCAGACCTAATCTCACCTTCATACTCACATCCTTCATAGCCATCTTGGAGAGTAGATCATTAGTACAAGAGGGAAGCCTTCAGCTGGAGTTCCATAAGTTCAAGGCTGCAGAAAATCTTCATCGGTTCTTTTGTTCTATTTCCCTAAGACCGTTCATGATTTTTTATTTTATTTATATTATGTTTGTTAAACTCACTATGAGTGATTAATCCTTGATTCTGGAATTGGGAGAGTAATGCTTGTAATTATTATTAAGGACAAATATTGAGTTTTATTTATTGGATTTGAGTTTTGCCATTTGATTCAATTTCTTGTGATCTTAATGCATGCTATGTGTTGGTACCCAGTTAGTATTGATTACAAATATTAATTCAAGGACTGAAAGGGAAAGATTAATATTAGAAAATCAGGATTTTGAACCTAGAAAATCTGATCTAGAGATAGGCTGATGACCTTTGTGGAGTTCTAAAATTAATCATAAATCCTAAGAAGTTTATTAGGACTAATCACCAACGAAAGTAAGGTTTGGCTCTAATTAGAACACACTTTAGGTGCCTTGAGAGAGGACCTAGGATATTTTAGGATTAATTTCCATCAAAGTGACGATCCTCAATCCAATGAATAGACGAAATTAAAATCCATAATAAGATTACAGTGTGAAATCCTAATTCTGGAATTATTTCAATTGATAGTTTTATTCAAAGTTTATTTTCAGCATCCAAAATAAGTTTAATATACTCTTCATTCATATTCGGTAGCCTAAACAGTCACAACTGCTGTGTAGTTTGGTACTTACTAATCAAATTCCTCATGGAATGATACTTCACTCACTACTTTATTACTTGTTAGCGATCCGTGCACTTGCGGGGTTGAGAAACCAGCAAACATGCACCCCTTATGCCTGGTCTAACCTTGTTAATTCGAGTGTTAGTCCTCTACTAATGTTTTTAGAAATTTTATTTATTATTCATCTATTAAACTTTATCCTAAAAATGCAATTTTAATCCTACACACGCAAGTAATTCACAAAAGGGTTGTTGTTTACAAATAATTTTCATGCACAAGTAATTCTCATCTATGGGGTTGCTAATTATTTAAATGATATTTACCAGATGACTAAAATTAATTTATTATTGAGAATTTAATTTCCAAACAAATTCAATTTCAAATAACCCTAAGTTTCTATCTAACCTAATTAATTAATTTTTCACCAAGTTACCCTAAATATAATTAAACTAAATTAATTATGTACATGTGTAAATATTACATAAGGCCCAAACAATCACAACCTAATAAAGATTTCTAATATGCAAATTTATTTTGCAATTATCAAGTATTAAATTAAATTTATTTTATATGCCAAGGTTAGTTTAATTTACAAACAATATTAATTTTAATTTACAAAGTATTTATTTAAATTAATTACATGAAAAAGTCAGTTAAATTAAAAATAAAGTTAATTTTAATTTATCAAATAAAAATCCTATTATTACTATAATTTCATGCTAATGGTTATTATAGAAATTTAGGATTACTTACTTGTTAGTAATTGCAGTTGCCATTGGGGCAAACTACTCTTAAAAAATAGTCTTCTCTTCTAGTATAACAATGATATACCTGACTTACTCACGTTTAGCTCCATGTAAGCTCCACGCAAATGCCCTCTTTAGTACTTTCCTTAGAGTTACTTACCAATTTTGTTTGTAATAAGAAAATAAAGAAAATAAAGAAAATACAAATAACAATTCACATTGAATTCTAACTCTAGTCTCTTAAACGAGTTAAAATTCCTAATCAGTTACAACTATCTAATGGTCTAAGTCTTTTAACATGATCCAAATATTTCATAACACCTCTTGAATTAAAAGAACACAGAAAAATAGATCAAATATCAATTAGAACCCAAGAACACACAAAAACTTGCATAAACATATAATTTTCAGATTTTGGCAGATTGACAGTAGTAAGGAATCTGAATTTTAAAAAATAGTTAGACATGCCTAAAAATCATGAAAAAATTACATAAGACAGCCAAAACATCATGCAACATCATAAAATTCATAGATTAAACAAAACCCTAGCTAAATAATCTACACAAATTTTCTTGATGATAAAATCGCACTACTTTTTTTTTTAAATTCATAACTCACTAATCATAACATATATGAATACGAAACTAATTAGAAAAGATTCACAAGATTCCAAACTTAATTTTAGACAACAAATTTACACAAAAATATTAAGAAATAAGAGAGATATGGGCTCCATAAGTTGGGTATCCTGCAAATCGGATTTTACAGGAACCCTAATTTCAAACAGTCATAACTTATAAAATATTAAAGCTTTCTTAGTGATTCTTGAGCCTAAAATTAATAGAATTTCTGTAGAATATGAATATAATTTTTTCAAATTTTTTACAGATTCAGAAAATAACAAATAATAACAAAAATATGAGAGATAGAAAACTGAACATGTGCAGAGTTGTATATCCTCTCAAATTAAACATGATTACGTAATCTATATGAACATACAAAATAAATTAAAAACAAGGAACATAGAATTAAACATTACATAGCATAGATCTTGAAAAGAAAATAAAAGAACTAACTTTCAAGAAATATCGCAAGAAAAAAAGAATAACTAAAAGAAAATTTGACTATTTCTCTCTTTAAATTTATTTATTTATTTATTTTTTGTCTTCTCCTCCTCCTCCTTTCTTCCCTTCTCCAGTAGGGTATTTATAGGGTTTTGGGAGAGAGGTGTGATAGGGTTTAGAGTCTTAGGGTGATAAAGTTCAAATAACTTAAACAACTAGCATTGCAGAATTTGGGTGAGACTGAGATATGGATGAGGTGTTTCAACTAATAAGAAGAGAGGGGAAGGGGAAGGCACTAATAGGGAGTGAGGAAGAGGTGTGATATAGTTTGAAGTCCTAATGTGATAAGATTCAGATAACTTAAACAACTGTGATTGAGGAATTTGGGTGAGACTAGGATATGGGTGAGGTGTTCTAACCAATAAGAAGAGAGGGAAATGGGGTGGCACCAATAGGGAGTAAGGAAGAGAGTGGGGCCAAAGGGGGAGAGAGAGTTTATATGGGAGAGGGATAGAGAAAAATATATTTTCTTATTTTAATTTTCAAAAAATAAATTAAATGGGTCCTATTTAAAATTCCTAACTAGACTTTCTTGGGCCCATGAGGCCCAATTAAACTTAATTAGGTACATTTAAAAACTACCCATATTAAATTTAAGCCAAAAAAAATTTATTTAAATTTAATTAAATTCATTTCCTAAAAAAAATATTATTATTATTATTATTTTGCAAGATTATGCCACGGAATTAATAATTCAGCTCCATGCCTCCAATTATATCTTACAGTCATATAATTTTTTATCATCAGGTTTTCCACAGTCTCAATGCATATACTCATCACAAAATAAGGGTTTACAGTTTGCCCCCTCACTTTGGCGAAAGTTGAAATCAATGCGAAAGCATTACTCAAGTTTTGTCAAAGTGAAACTCAATCTTCCAATAACTATGAAACATTGGCTATAAGGATCGAGTATATCTTGCTCGGTTGACATACTCTATGTTATGAGACTAGCTACGGTCTCATAACCATGATAACTGTGTCATGTGAAAATCGAGTGCATCTTGCTTTGTCGATACACTCTGCGTCAAGAGACTAGCTACGGTCTCATGACAATGGCAACTGTGTGATTTGAAATGTTGTGGATTCGTATTTAGGACTACAGTCCCAAACTACCTACGTATCCTCCTCGCTATCCTGAGGAAGAATTACACTCACTCGTAGTTCGACACTTGAAACTATGGTGATGCATGTTCTTCTACGCCTTACACACCTACAGGTGACACGTTGATGTGTGTTCTTCTATACCTTACACAACTATGCCATATGCCCTAAACAACGTCTAAGAACTTACTAAAAAATATCTGTCATGAAATGTTATGGGTTCATATTTAGGTCTGCAGTCCTAAACTACCTATGTATCCCCCTCGCTATCCTGAGGAAGAATCAGAACCCCTCGCAGTTCGACGCTTGAAACTGTGGTGATGCATGTTCTTCTATGCCTTACACACCTACAGGTGACATGTTGATGCATTTTCTTCTATGCCTTATACAACTATGTCATGAGCCCTAAACAATGTTTAAGGACTTACCAAAAAATATCTATTTCATGATTTGAAAAAAATTGGGATGACTGGATCTCAAAACTCTTTTTGTGATTTTTGTGCTTCTTGTATGCTACTTCCTATCATGGGCATGCTGATTTTGCTAGAGATTCTAAAAAAACTCAGTCCTTTAGAGGACCTCTTTTTGCAAAAACTTTCTTATAACCTCAAAATTTTTGAGAAGAACTATTCACCAAAAAAGACTTCCTTAAGGTCACAATACAATTTCTCTTTGATTTTTTCTTTTTCTTCTCTCCCCCCATGATTTTTGCCTTGATTCATTTCTCCTCCATGAACTCCATTCTCTGTGCCCTAACTTTTGCCTGAAATGCCCTTTTGGGTTTTCATCTCTATGGGCTTACTCTAACTTTTGCCTAAGTGGCCCTTTCAGGTTTTCCACCTAGCAAGCTCCTCTTTTTTTTTTTTTTACAAATTAGACAATTACCAGGGCACTCATATCAAGCACCTATTCTGTCATGCTCACAAGACATAGATTAAATCAAAACAATGCAGTTCAATCACTTAATCATTTGATGTATCCATTAAGACATAAACATTCATAATCATAATTAAATAAAACCTATTCCTGGTTAATACAATTAAAAACTTCTTTATTTATTTAGGTACACCATTACTTCCTCTTACATTTAGTCTTGCCAAATTTTCAACCTTTCAAAGTTAAAAATAAACTTTATAGCCCACCGCATGGCCTTTTTAGGTTTTCCATCCAGATTTTCTCTCATATCTCCTTTTGCCTAGACCACCTTTTGTAGGTTTTCAATCTAGCATTTTTTTTTTACCTTTACTTTTGCCTAAACTGCCTTTTGTAGGTTTTCAGCCTAGCGGGCCTATCTCACACAAAGTACTGTTTGAACCTGTCTAAGTTAACTAGTTCTTGAAATTCATTCCCATCTAGGTCTGATATTTTTATAGCACCTCCTGGCAAAATCTTTTTTACTCTGTATGGACCATCCCAGTTTGGCTTAAACTTTCATCTTGAATCAAAAGGGATTGGCCAAGCTTGTTTCGAAACCATGACTCCCTCTTTGATCTTTTTTTGCTTCACCTTCTTATTAAAGGCCCTGACTATCTTCCTCCGATAAGCCTGCATATGATACAAGGCTCGCATCCTCTTCTCATCAATCAAAGCTAGTTCTTCATAATCTTTTTAGGCCCACTCATTTTCTGGGATCTTAGCTTCTAGTATCACTCTCAAGGATTTGACCTCTAGCACAATGGGTAGCACTGCTTCAGTCCCATAATGGGGTTGCCCTCGTGGATGTTCTTGTAGTAGTACGATAACCCCAAAGAGCATAAGGGAGTTTCTCAGGCCAATCCTTATAGGTTTCAACCATTTTTCTCATTATGGTTTTCACATTCTTATTTGCTGCTTCTACCGCTCCATTAGTCTGTGGCCTGTATGGTGAGGACTTGTGATGCTTAATCTTAAATTTGGTAATTAATTCTAAGAAATCACCTTGGAACTAGGTGCCTTTATCTGATACTATCTCATGGGCTACCCCAAACCTGTAGATCAAGTTCTTTCGCACAAACTTACTTATCTGCTTGGCCCCTACTACTTTATAAGATTCAGCTTCAACCCACTTGGTGAAATAGTCAATTGCTACAGTGATAAATCTATGGCCATTAAAAGCCATGAGAGAAATCTTCCCAATAATGTCTATGCCTCATATTAAGAATGGCCACGGTGAAGTTATACTGTAGAGTTCACTGGGCGGTAGGTGATTCAAATTCCCATGGATTTGGCACTCATGGCATCTATTCACAAATTTAGCACAGTTAGTATCCATGGTAGACCAGTAATAGCCCAATCTTAAAATTTTACCCACTAATGTCATTTCGTTCATGTGAGGACCACACATTCCTGCATGTATTTCATCCATTATCTACTCATACTGCTTTTTTATCACACATAAGAGCAATAGTCCTTCGAAGAACCTTTTGTAGAGTTGCCTCCCAGCCAAAGTGAACTGAGTGGCTAATCTATGGATTGTAGCTCTATCCCTACTATTGGTTAACTGTGGGTATTCTCTTACCTCTAAGCATCTTCTTATGTCCTCATATGATTTCCCCTCATCTTTTAGATCCAAATGTGCTATTGTTAACCTTCCATAGCATGGGATTCTACTCCTCATCAGGATAACTGGCTGGGTCAGCTTCTGATCACCCTTCTCCTATAAGGATGCCAGCATGGCTAGAGAATCAGCCATCTGGTTCTGAGTTCTGGGCATGTGCTTCACAGTCACTTCCTCAAAGTTAAATAATAGTTTCTTAGCATACTCCAAGTATGGCCTCAACTTTTCTTCTTTCAATTCCCATTCACCTTTAATATGGGAAACCATTAGCATTGGATTTTCTAACACCTCTACTTTTTTATCCCCAACAGCTATTAATGCCTCCAAGCCACAAATGCAAGCCTCATATTCAGATTTGTAGGGTTCTTATATTGTACTATGTCTGAGTCAATTACCGACATATCTTTATAAGACCAGGCAAATGCTTCTTAGTACTTTATTAATAAGGCTACAAATTTATCTCTTTCTTCTTGGGTTAAATCTTCAGCTAACTTAATATCTTTAGGATTATTTGGTGTACCCAAATTAATAGAGATCAATTTTGATGCATTAAAGAAACAGATTCTAAATGATTATAAATGCTATGCATATGCCCATTGGAATAAACATCAAATAAGTAAGCAAAAGGATTAGTCATATTAGTAATTTTTGCCTCGAAATCTTCTCCAAGTACATCAGAAATGGAAACATCAGTATCGCTACTGTGAGCATTACAAAAGACAAACTCAAACTTAGGAGTGCAGCTTTAGGTTCTTAGTCTTTAGATCAATGGTGCTGATTTTCTGCTCTAACTCTTTCACATGTGGTAACCCCTAATCATATGTCCAGGTATTGCCCCCTCTTTCAAGAACTTAGGAGGCTTTGGCTCTTCTTCATCTTCAATTAGCTCATACCCCAAACCATAACTTATGATCTGCCTCTTCATCTCAAGAAAAGTCACCAAGCCATCTATACTTTTTCCTAGGCCTATGCTAGGAAAAACCTTCATCCCTTTCTTCACAATAGCCACTTTTGGATACATCTAGTTTTAATAGATCCCAGCAACTTGAAAACTAGACACTAGTGGAACTGAACTATCTAGTTGTAATGCAACTACCTCCTCATTAAAATCAGTCCAAACATCTAAACGACCTTCATCATAGTTAGAATTATCACAAATGCCAATAACCATGATAGACTGAGGTTCATTGGGCTTTTGGATGGGTTGGGTAAAATCAATAATCTTGTCAAGGTTATTTGGAGTGGTAGAGATTATGTAGAAACATGGTAGAGGTGGAAAATTGGGTAAGGCATAAGGTTGGTATGGGTGTTTGGTCAGTTTTCTGGGTTGGTTATCTTTTTGGCATGAACTAGGTCTTAGATATCAAGCTTAAGTTGGAAGCATCGTTCAGTGTCATGACCATGGGTTTGGTGGAACTGGCAATATTGGTTGATATCATAGCTAGGTAGGAGTGGATTTGGTAGTGGTTTGGGTGCTAGGAGCTACAGGAGGTCTTGAGCTTTAAGACACTCGAAAACTTTGGATAAGGGTTGGTTGAATTGGGAAAATCTCCTTGGGTTGTGAGGCACAATTTGAACTTCAATAACTTTAATGCCACTTAATTGACCTACCTCGGGTCCTCTTTCCAAATTTGACCACAATTTTCTTTTCCAGCTCAAATATCTTAGCATTCAAGGTTTCATTAAGCATGGCCATAGTTTCTTTCATCTTTAGTAGTGCAGGCGAAATTCTTACTAATCTCTTCCCTTTCCTAACCCAAGTGACCTAATCGGAAGTCTCTTTGGTGTATTTCAAGGCTATGTTTGCTCAAGAAAATAGAATTTAAAGATTAACCTAAGCATGTTATGTACATGAATGCAATGCATGAATGGATTTTTTTTTTTTTTACCTTTACCTTTGCAAAACCAAAATCGAACCATACCAATAGAACCTAAACTGAACTAAGACTAAACCATATAAACTAAACTAAAATTGGACTAAAGACTGAATCAAAACCAAAAAGAACATCTCCAAAACTAAATCTTTGCCCCCTTATACCTCTAACTCTCACGTGTAGGGTAGGAAAAAAATTCTATTCTAGGCTACAGTATACTGGACACACCAATAGGGGGTGGTCCAGAATGATCCTTCCCTCACGAACAAAGAATTTATATCCTTAAAGTTTAACCATACGTAAGTACCCTCTTGCTTAACATGGGTTTTGAAATGGACTTGGGCCTATACGCACATTGGGTTTATGCATAGGCCTAGTTTCATCTCAACTACCACTAGAACTTATGGTCTGAATAGTAAGGTTATAAATCTAGCACAACAAAAATCTACGGGATACCTAGGGCTAAAATCTATGGCTCTTGGGCTTCATTGGGTAGGAAAGGGTCACCCATTCGAGAGCTTGTCCATTAAGCATAACGGTCAGAGCTGTGGCTCTTTTATATACTCGAAGGTACAGGCATGGGGTGCTAGCATTCACTAATTCGTCATAGCTTGAGTGAAACTATGGTCCCCTTGGTTAGTACTAGCGGGGCTAAAAAGGGTAAAGGTGATCCGTGTGATAGTATAGTGCAATGCAAAAAGTTTAACAAATGAATAATATTAGACTAATAGAAACATGTTGGAGTAACTATCCATTTAGTCCCCAGTGGAGTCGCCAAACTGTAGGAAAGGGGGTTGTAGTAAAGGAAAAAGTTATCTACTAGAATTATATAAAATGCACCAGGTAATGCTCAGGAAAGATGGTAGAGTCACAATGGTCTCACTTAAGTACCACCTCCTTAAACAGCATTTCTTAGACATGCACTTCATACAATCCTAATAGAATCAAACCACTGGTAGGTACCGTCTTTCCATAACACTACCACGGTACTAAGGATTTATGCCATGAAGGCATAGATAGACAGGAGTCGCCACCCAGGTAATAACAAGGACATATTCAATATTTCTTCCGATGGTCATGGATGGCAACTTACTCCTTACAGAGTTTCCACAACCGTCATCACCATAGCCCAATGTCTAGGTTCGGGATAGTGGGTACGTAAGGGGAAGGTGTTAGAAACCCCTTACGCCTAGTCTAACCTCGTTAATTTGAGTGTCAGTCCTCTACTAATATTTCTAAAAGTCTTGTTTATTATTCCTCTATTAAACTTTATCCTAAAAATGCAATTCTAATCCTACACACGCAAGTAATTCACAAAAGGGTTGTTGTTTATAAATAATTTTCATACACAAGTAATTCCTATCTATGGTATTGCTAATTATTTAATGACTAAAATTAATTTATTATTGAGAATTTAATTTAAAAACAAATTCAATTTCAAATAATCCTAAGTTTCTATTTAACCTAATTAATTAATTTTTCACCAAGTTACCCTAAAAATAATTAAACTAAATTAATTATGTATATGTGTAATTTATTCTAATATCACATAAGGCCCAAACAATTACAACCTAATAAAGATTTCTAACATGTAAATTTATTTTACAATTATCAAGTATTAAATTAAATTTATTTTACATGCTAAGGTTAGTTTAATTTACAAACAAGATTAATTTTAATTTATAAAGTATTTATTTAAATTAATTACATGCAAAAGTCAGTTAAATTAAAAACAAAGTTAATTTTAATTTATCAAATAAAAATCCTATTATTACTATAATTTTATGCTAATGGTTATTATAAGAATTTAGGATTACTTACTTGTTAGTAATTGCAATTGTCATTGAGGCAACCTACCTTTAAAAAAGGTATTCTCTTCTAGTATGACAATGATGTCCCTGACTTACTCCCATTTACCTCCACACAAATGCTCTCTTTAGTACTTACCTTAGGGCTACTTATCAATTTTATTTGTAATAAAAAATAAAGAAACTATAGAAAATAAGAAAATACAAATAATAATTCACATTGAATTCTAACACTAGTCTCCTAAAGGGGTTAAAATTCCTAATCAATTACAACTACCTAATGGTCTAAGTCTTCTAACATGATCCAAGCACTTCATAACACCTCTTGAATTAAAAGAACATAGAAAAATAGATCAAATATCAATTAGAACCCAAGAACACACAAAAACTTGCATAAACATACAATTTTCAGATTTTGGCAGATTGACAGTAGTAAGAAATCTGAATTTTGAAAAATAGTTAGACATGCCTACAAATCATGAAAAAGTTACATAAGACAGCCAAAACATCATACAACATCATAAAATTCATAGATTAAACAAAACCCTTGCCAAATAATCTACACATATCGTAAATTTTCCCGATGACAGAATCGCACTACTTTTTTTATAAAATCCATAACTCACCAACCATAACAGATATGAATGCAAAACTAATTGAAAAAGATTAAAAAGATTCCAAACTTAATTTTAGACACTAGATATATTCAAAAATATTAAGAAACAAGGGAGATATAGGCTCCACAAATTGGGTATCCTGCAAATTAGATTTTATAAGAACCCTAAATTCAAACAGTCATAACTTGCAAAATATTAAAGCTTTTTTATTGATTCTTGAGCCTAAAATTAATAGAATTTAGTATAAAATATGAATATAATTTTTTCAAATTTTTTACGAATTCAAAAAATAACAAAAAATAATAAAAATATTAGAAACAGAAAACCAAACATGTTTAGAGTTGTGTATCTCCTCAAATTAAATATAATTACATGATCTACATGAATATACAAAATAAATTAATAATAAGGAACATAGAATTAAACATTACATGGCATAGATCTTGAAAAGAAAATAAAAGAACTAACCTTCAAGAAATATCGCAAGAAAAAAAGAACTAAAAGAAATTTTGATTATTTTCTCTTTAAATTTTTTTTCTTTTTTTTTTTCTGTCTTCTCCTCCTCCTCCTTTCTTCCCTTCCCCAGTAGGGTATTTATAGGGTTTTGGGAGAGAGGTGTGATAGGGTTTAGAGTCCTAGGGTGATAAAGTTCAGATAACTTAAACAACTAGGATTGCAGAATTTAGGCGAGACTGAGATATGGATAAGGTATTTCAACCAATAGGAAGAGAGGGGACGGGAAAGGCACCAATAGGGAGTGAGGAAGAGGTGTGGTAGGGTTTGAAGTCCTAGTGTGATAAGGTTCAAATAAATTAGACAACTATTATTGAGGAATTTGAATGAGACTGGGATATGGGTGAGGTGCTCCAACCAATAGGAAGAGAGGGAAAGGGGGTGGCACTGTTGTGAAAAACCACACCCACACAAAATAAAGAATACAAAATTTAATGTGGTTCGGCGTAAGCCTACTCCACTAAACAAATTAACTATGAAGGAAAAATAATTACAATCACTAATTATTTTTCTCACTCTCAAAATCACTCAAACAAAACTCACGAAATTCAACATACCTCTCCACTTTGTGGGCTCTCTGTAATACATTCCATATAATGGCCAACCAACTATTCATATATATAGGCCATTAAAATTTAGTCCTTTTAGGACTCTAATTATTAAACTTCATAATTTAAATTTTACTAATCTTCTTAAACTAATTATTCTTCCTAAATTAATTATACTTCCTAATTCCAATTGGACACCTCTAAGTAAAATGGAATTAGTCTTCACAATTTCTGCAAAAGTAAATTTTCTCTTGGGTACTTCCTTGCACTTTTGATTATTGATGTTGCCTCTTGCTTTCACTTGCATTCTTCCAATCAATGTGCTTCCTTCCAATTTATAGAGATTCTTTATACCAATCTTCTCACCTTTCATGATCATAAGAGTACCTCTGCTAACTCTCATGACTCCACCATGAATCGAATACTCATAACTCGAAGAATCCAATTTACCCAAGAAAACTAAGTTCCTTTCAAATTTAGGAACATATCTCACTTCATCGAATACTTTTACTTGATTACCATGCAGCTTGATCTTCACTCTTCCAATACCTTCAACTTCCATCTTGTTCCCATTGGCTAGCTTCACTTTTTCTCCTTTCTTTTCTTCAATCACATCAAACTACTCCTTCTTTGAGCAAATATGGAATGGACAAGCAAAATCCATTAACCACTCATATTGTAATGGATCTTTTGCCTTTTCCTTATCATCATCCACATTCAAACATTCACTATCAATACTATCATCCATTGTAATTGCAGCAGTTTCTTCTTTTTCTTTTCCGTAACTCCTTTTGAATTGTTTAAACTCTACAAGATCTTCCTTCATCTTCATACAATAGTATTGAATGTGGCCCTTTTCATGACAGTAATAGCATTCTCTATCTTCATGGTCTACTCATGGTCTAGAACTTGATCTACTATTCCTTCTTCAATTGTTTCTGCGTGAATTGCTTCTACCACGATTAGAACTAGCAACAAAAGCTCCACTTTCATTACTACTACCTGTCTTCTTGAACTTCTCATCATCCAAGATAACTGCGGTAACCTCCTCTACCTTCAAAGTCTCCTTCCCAACTGTTAGAGCTGTCACCAAGCTTTTATAAGAGTGTGGGAGAGAGGTTAAAAGCAAGAGGGCTTTATCTTCTTCATCAACCTTCACACCAACACCAGTCAATTGGGTAATTAATTTATTAAAAATATTAAGGTGATCTCTCACATCAGTACCTTCATCCATTCTGAGTTGGTATAACTCCTTCTTCAAGTACAAGCTACTTGTGAGTGATTTTGACATGTACAGGCTCTCCAATTTCTTCCATAAAACAACTGACGAAGTCTCCTCCAGGACATTGTACTTCACATCTGGGGCTAATGTTAATCTAATTATACTCACAGCCTTTTGTTGAAGCTCCTCCCAATCATCATCTTTCATGATCGTCGGTTGCTTCTCGTTCAATGCTTTGATTAATCCTTGCTGCATAAGGACATCCTTCACCGTGCTTTGCCATAAACTGAAATTATTTTTCCCATCGAATGGCTCCACCTCAATTTTTGTGCTCGCTATCTTTAACATCTCAAACCACAACTCTGATACCACTTGTTGTGAAAAATCACACCCACACAAAATAAAGAATACAAAATTTAACGTGGTTCGGCGTAAGCCTACTCTACTAAATAAATTCACTATCAAGGAAAAATAATTACAACCACTAATTATTTTTCTTATCCTCAAAATCACTCAAACAAAACTCATGGAATTTAATACACCTCTCCATTTTGTGGGCTCTCTGTAATACATTCCATATAATGGCCAACTAATTATTCATATATATAGGCCATTAAAATCTAGTCCTTTTAGGACTCTAATTATTAAACTTCATAATTTAAATTCTACTAATCTTCCTAAACTAATTATACTTCATAAATTAATTATACTTCCTAATTCCAATTGGACTTGGACTCTAACAGACACCAATAGAGAGTGAGGAAAAGAGTGGGGCCAAAGGGGGAGAGAGAGTTTGTATGGGAGAGGGATAGAGAAAAAGTTATTTTCTTATTTTAATTTTCAAAAAATAAATTAAATGAGTCCTATTTGAAATTCCTAATTAGGCTTTTTTAGGTTCATGAGGCCCAATTAAACTTAATTAGGTACATTTAAAAACTACCCATATTAAATTTAAACAAAACAAAATTTTATTTAAATTTAATTAAATTCATTTCCCAAAAAAAACATATTATTATTATTATTATTATTTGCAAGATCATGCCACGGAATTAATAATTTAGCTCTATGCCTTCAATTACATCTTACAGTCATATAATTTTTCATCATCGAGTTTTTCACAGTCTCAATGCACATACTCATCACAAAATAAGAGTCTACGCATCCACATATGATGATAGAATTTTTGACCGTTGAATAAGTTTTTTTTTAATAATAATTATTTTTAATAACGTTAAACAAGTTAATAACCCGCACAATTTAGCTTTTTTTTTAATCATTTCTATTTAATTAAGTAAAATCCATAAAAACATGTAAATATCTAGTCAAAATCCATCAATTAGACATAAAATTAAAATGAATTTTCAAACTATTCAACTTTGTTTTTTATATAACAAAATGTGTTTATGATTTTTTTTTTCTTTTTTTTTTCCCACTCTCCTTCTATATTGTCTAATGGTTAAGAGTCCCACTCATATACCCAGATAGAATTTTTGACCATTGAATAAGCTTTTTTAATAATAATTATTTTTAATAATGTTAAACTAGTCAATAATCCACATAATTTAGCTTTTTTTTTGTCATTTTTATTTAATTAAGTAAAATTCATAAAAATATGTAAATATCTAATCAAAATCGATCAATTAGACATAAAATTAAAATGAATTTCCAAACTATTCAACTCTGTTTTTCACATAACAAAATGCGTTTATGATTTTCTTTTTCCAATTTTTTCTATTCTCCTAGATTATCTAATGTTTAAGAGTCCCTTCCACATGTGTGGATAGAATTTTTAACCATTGAATAAGTTTTTTATAATAATAATAATTATTATTATAATGTTAAACTAGCTAATAACCCGCATAATTTAGCTTTTTTTTTTTCCAATCATTTCTATTTAATTGAGTAAAATCCATAAAAATATGTAAATGTCTCGTCAAAATCAATCAATTAGACATAAAACCAAAATGAATTTCCAAACTATTCAACTTTGTTTTTCACATAACAAAATGTGTTTATGTTTTTTCTTTTCCATTTTTTTTTACTCTGCTTCTAAATTGTCTAATGTTTAAGAGTCCCATCCACATATGCAAATAGAATTTTTGACTGTTGCATAAGTTTTGTTAATAATAATTATTTTTAATAATGTTAAACTATCTAATAACTTGTATAATTTAACTTTTTTTTGGTCAGTCATTTCTATTTAATTAGGTAAAATCCATAAAAACATTTAAATATTTAGTCAAAATTGATCGATTAAACATAAAATTAAAATGAATTTTGAAACTATTCAACTTTGTTTTTCGCATAACGAAACGTGTTTATGTTTTTTTTTTTTCATTTTTTTTCTCTACTCTTCTTCTAGAGTATCTAATGTTTAAGAGTGCCATCCACGTGTGCGGATAGAATTTTTTACCATTAAATATGTTTGTTTTAATAATAATTATTTTTAATAATGTTAAACAAGCTAATAACCTGCATAATTTAGCTTTCTTTTTTTCAATCATTTCTATTTAATTAAGTAAAATCCATAAAAACTAGTAAATATCTAGTCAAAATCAATCAATTAGACATAAAATTAAAATGAATTTCCAAATTATTCAACTTTGTTTTTCACATAACAAAATACGTTTATGGGTTTTTCTTTTCTATTTTTTTTTCTTCTCCTATATTGTCTAATTAAAAAAGTCACCATATATATATATATATTTTTTTGATTTGATTAAATTTTTTTTTTTTTTTTTTTTTTAATAATATTAAACTAACTAATAAATAATAATAATAAATTTTTTTTTTTTTTTTTTTTTTTTTTTTTTTTTAAAAAAAAAAAAAAAATAAAAATTAAAATCAAAAATTTAATTTTAAAATTAAAATTAAAATGACATAACAACATGAAATTGTGTTTAAGCCCTTTCATTACAGATGGATTTTCAAATTCCCTTCTTCATGGAATACTATTTTCAACCTCCTTTATAAATTTCTTCATTGTCTATTCTACGAATTAAAAGAGGCTCAGTAATGAGACAGATAGATCAAATTACATAATAATTAGAAAGCGAGCAATTCAATTAGATAAAGAATACATATTCTTGCAAACTAGCAATCTCTAAGATTATATTCAATTAGTTACTAAATGGACACTTGAAATAATGTTCTTCCCTTCCCATGAAACTTCTCAACTTTTCTTTTCGCGCATCAAAATGCGTTTTTCAAAAAAAAAAAAAAGAAAAAAAATTCCCATTAATTCTTTTTCCACTTTTGCGAGATTATCCATAGGATTATAAGAACATGAGATCCAACAATAAGCACTTTGCTAAGTTAGCCAACTTCATTTAGAAAGTTGATGCTCCCCTTCACTACTTCTCCCCTTATTTATACTCATAACTAGTAAGTCTACCATTACAACCATAATGATAAAGATTGGGTTTAATTTCCTTTTCTTTAATGATTTTTAAATTTAACTGATGTATCTACGAATACATTAAATAATCCCATAATAAACACGGAACTTAAATACATTTCCATTTAAGTATCAGTAGACATATAACATGGACTAGGGTGGGGTTGCCCATAGTCAGATTCCCTTCCAATTTTGAGTTGAAATCAGTAATTTTGGTTCATCATCCAATGAAACTTAAATAAGCTCAGTGTTCAATTCTTAATGATTTTCGTTCAATCTTGATTCAATGTGGACTGAGGCAATCCTATAATTGAAGTAGTTTTTGCTTGTAAATTCACTATTGGAATCAGACTAAATTGATGAGTTAGACCACCGGTTTTAGTCCAATTCGACTCAAAATTTTATAGAAAAAGGAATTGATACCAAAATCTTAAATAGTTTCAAGTTGTCAAATTTCAATATATATATATATATCATCACTCTATCACTACAACAATCAACCGATATAGCAATAAATTTTACCAACAGATTTTGCGCTGGTAAATTGTTTGACATAAAAATTTGGATGTATAAATTGCTAACAAATTTTAAAATCCATTGGTAATTTATCAATCTACCAATATCTATGCCAAAAAATAATTATCTTTTAATTTTATTTTTTATTTATCAACTAATTTACCAACTAAGTCCATTATAATTGACCTTTTCTATTAATAATTTCGATTACCAATAGGTTCATACTGTCGCATATATTTAATTTTATTGTCCATGATACACATAGATTGAAGTTAACTTTGGTGGACCTTAATACAATTGTGTTGACTTGAAGTCAACTACATTGATGTGGGCAAAACAAACATTTGGATAACTCCATCCTCCGCTTCATGTTCCACGCCTTCTTTTCTAGTCAACTCACATCAAGTTTCTTCCACTCATTTTGCTCAATCTTCTTCGTCTTCCACCACATAACATCTTCTAATTAATAATGTTGTTCCTTCTTTGAACATTAATTCTCTCTTTACCATCAGTCTCTCTTTCTATCTTGTCTGTCTCCTCTTGGATGTATTAATTTAAGTTAGGTGAAGATTTAAATAAAATTTTTTAGTTCTTAATATTGTTGGTAAGCTGTGAGAAGCAAACTTTAAGCATACAAACAAAGATCTTGACATGAGTCATCCCCACCTTTCCATCAAACTTTTCAAATTTGCTTTTCACAAATCAAAACGCGTTAATGAATGTTTTCTTTCCCATTCTTTTTCCACTCTCTTTCGAGATTGTCCAATGTTTAAGGGTTTGGATAATATGCCCGGTCGCATATGCAGATGAAATTCTTGACTGTTGTATAAGCTTTTTAATAGGAGCCAATCGTGGATCCACCATAAAAATGAGGGCTCAATTGACCCCTCTTTTATTTAAAATAGTCTGTATAAATACATAAATATATGATTAAATTTACCCTTCATAAATATAATTATTAAATCCTCATTTTTTATAAAATTAAATTAAAATAAATTGGTTATTTGTATGATTTACTTGAATTTTTTAGCTTTTATTTTCACATAAAAATTTTAATATCAAACAAAGACCTTAACATGACTCACTTTTGACTAGGGGGTGTGCAATCAGTCGGTTTAGTTCCAAACTGAATTGAACTAAAAAAAATAAAACAACCAAAACTGAATCAATTTATTTCGATTCAGTTGGTTCGGTTAAGCTATCAGCTCTTCTCATCTTAGCCATGAAACAAATAGCACCCATTCCTCCACATTTGAAACTTCCAAAGTTCACAAATCACAATCCAAAAATTTGAGAAATGTTTGTATTGTGAACAAACAACACAACACCCATTCCATTAAAATAAATCCCAACAATTTTTCCAACAATCAAATATAAAAACTCAAGAGTGGGTGCAAAACAGAACAGAAAGTTTACATATTAAAATTAAAAAGAAAAAGGAAAGACATTAACAAGTATGAAACCCACAAAATCACCAACTACAAGCAAAGCCCAAAGAGATTCTTTTTGTTATAATAGGCATGCAAATCTAAGGCATACACACAAATCATATAATCAAATAGTATAAAAAAGAGAAAAAGAAGAACACAAGATTTAACGTGGTTCAACCTTAAGGTCTATGTCCATAGGCAAAACAAGACGACAAAAGTTCCACTATGATGAAAAGAGTAAGATACAATCACTTAGAACTCTCAAACCCTAACCCCAGTGTGTTTTCCAAATATCTCATAACTCTACCATAAAGGGAAAAATATTATAATATTTATATTGGTCCATACTGTGAGGGTGTGCCCTCTACTACCACCACAAATCTCACTTTTTATCCTAATCGGGTTGCAACACAAAACTTTCAGGTCAGGTCACAATTCGGGTCCATGAAGATATATCTAAAATTCAAGCTACATAAAAAATAACAATTCTTCCCCTTGGCTCGAATTCCCTCTATCATCAATAAAATAACCACAGACTCTTTGTCTTACCATATGCCCTCGCAAGGGCACTACTGAGTGCTACAAATATCAATCAAGTCTAGGTAATGCCTAAACTTGCTAACTGGGACTCTCTTGGTCATCATATCTACTAGATTATCATGTGTAGAGACTTTCTGCACAACTATAGTTTTCTAAGATATAATGTCTTGAATGAAGAGATATCTGACATCAATGTGCTTAGTTCACTCATGGTACATCTGATTCTTTATGAGATGTATTGCATTCTGGTTGTCACAAAATACTATTGGCTTATTCTGTATCAGCCTAAGATCACCCACCAAACCTTGTAACCATAAAGCTTCCTTTACTACCTTTGTTAAAACCATATATTCAGCCTTTGTGGTAGATAAAGCAACTCTAGCTTGCAATGTTGCCTTTCAATTGATAGCACTTCTAGAGAGAGTAAACAAATAACTTGTCAGATATCTCCTCTTGTCTAAGTCCCTTGCAAAATCTGAATCCACATAGCCAATAACTGAATCACTCATCTTGGCTCTGTCAAATGACAGACCAACATCTATAGTACCCTTCAAATACCTTAGAATCCATTTCACTGCCTGCCAATGCTCTTTCCCAGGACATGCCATGTATCTACTCATAACACTAACAGTATGTGAAATGTTAGGTTGTGTGCAAACCATAGCATACATGATGCTACCAACAGCACTCAAATAAGGAACACTAGACATGTGCTCCATCTCTTCATCTATTTTTGGTGACATGTCTACAGATAACTTGAAATGGGTAGCAAATGGAACACTCACAAGCTTAGCGTTATTCATGTTAAAATGCTTAGGCATTTTCTCAATATAAGCCTGTTGAGACAAAAAAAGCTTCTCAACACTTCTATCCCTGATAATTTCCATTCCCAATATCTTTTTTGTAGCACCAAAATCCTTCATCTCAAACTCATCACTCAACTGCTTTTTCAGAATGTTAATTTGTGACATGCTTTTAGCAGCAATAAATATGTCATCCACATACAATAGCAAATAAATGAAGAAATCATCTAAAAGCTTTTTGTGATACACATAATTATCATATGAACTACGAATAATGCCATCACAAACCATGAATGTGTCAAATCTTTTGTATCACTGCCTAGGGGACTATTTTAGACCATATAAAGATTTCTTAAGCAAGCAAACATGGTTTTCCATGCCTGGAATGACAAATCCTTTAGGCTGACTCATATAAATTTGCTCCTTCAACTCACCATGTAAAAATGTTATTTTCACATCTAGTTGCTCAAGCTCTAGATCATGAAGAGCAACCATAGCAAGTAAGACTGATAGAACTGTGCTTCACAATTGGAGCAAACACTTCATTAAAATCAATCTACTTCCTTTGAGCAAAGCCTTTTGCTCTCAACCGTGCCTTATATCGAGGTGCTCTAACCCCTGGAGTGCCTTCCTTTTTCTTGAATACCCATTTGCAGCCTACCACTTTCTGTTCCTTAGGCAATGTTATAAGCTTCCAAGTCTGATTCTTGTGAAGAGATTCAATTTCTTCACTCATAGCACTGACCCACTGATCTGCATCTAAACATGAAATAGCTTTTCTATAATTACTGGGTTTATGCAGATCAACTGTCTCAGCAATTGACAAGGCAAACGCAACTAGATTTGCATATGCATATCTCTACAGGGGTCTAATATGTCTTCTCTCCCCCCCTAGTTGCAATGCTACATGGTTCCTATTGCTGTTACTTAGGTGCATTCTCTTGTTAATCAGGATTTTACACTTCATCCTCTAAATCACTGGACTGAACTATTAAAGTATCAATGTCAAGCTCCACCTATTCTCTGACACTGTAATCTAATTCTACTATTGACTTCTCCCTCTGACTATCCAATGAAGTAGACTCATTAAATGTCACATCCCTGCTGATAATTAATCTTGGAGACTTTGGATCATTGTTCCACAAGCTGTAGCATTTCACTCTAGATGCATACCTTAGAAATATGCATTTTCTTGCCCTCGGCTCAAGTTTACCGTCTCTCACATGAGCATAAGTAGGGCAACTAAACACTCTCAGCTGAGAGTAATCAACTGGTGAATCGGACTAGATCTCAAAAGGAGTTTTGCACTCAATAGATGTAGATGGAGATCTATTAACCAAGAAATAGGCTATATTAATTGCTTCAGCCCAGAAATTCTTTCCCAATCTTGAATGTGAGAGCATACTTTGTGCTTTATCACAAAGTGTTCTGTTCATGCATTCTACAATACCATTCTGTTGTGGTATCCTTTCACAAGTGTAGTGTCTCGCTATTCCTTCATTGTTGCAGAATGCATCGAACTCACGATTGCAAAATTCTAATCCATTATCAGTTGTAAAACGCTTGACCTTCTTTTTTGTCTGTTTCTTAATCATCATTTTCCACTTTACAAAGGTTGAAAATGCCTCATCTTTTGTTTTCAAAAAATACACCCACACCATCCTAGAGTAATTGTCAATCAAAGTCATAAATTACCTGGCACTGCTCTTAGAGGGGATTTTGTTAAGACCCCATATATCTGAGTGTATATAATCCATTGTTCCTCTGGTCTTACACACTGCCTTTTTATTGAACTTCACCCTGGTTTGTTTGCCAAACACATAGTGCTCACAAAAGTCTATAAATTTTGTTTTCTGCTCGTCTAATAAATCTCGCTTGCACAACACAGATAACCCTCTTTCACTCATATGACCAAGATGTAGGTGCCACAATTAAGTGTGATTCTGATTATTGCTTCTGGATGATACTGCAGCTTCCCTTAAAACTATACTGCCCTGAAGAAAATATAATCTGAAAACCAAACTACTCTTCATGAGTACCATAGAGCCCTTACACACTTTGAGAACTCCATTCTCTTTATAATATCTGAATCCATGAGAATCAAGTGTCCCAAGAGAAATCAGGTTCCTCTTTAGTCCTGGAACATGCCAACACTTTATAGTTCTAACAATGCCATCAAATATCCTCAATCTAATATTATTAATTCCTTCCATAGATAATGCATGATTATTGCCCAGAAATACCTTACCACTCATCTGTTTGGAAGTGACATACCAATTTTTGTGTGGACACATGTTACAAGTAATACCAGTTCAAGAATCCAGAAATTTTATCCATAGTCTGAACTCACGAATAAAACTGTCATTACTATCAAAATCGATAAAACTATCAACCACATTTGTATAACTTTCTAGTTGTTTTTTCTTTTTATTTTTCAACTTGGGACAGTCTTCGCACTCAAAACAATTAGCCTTTTTCATTCTTGACTTAGATTTGGCCTTAGATTTCTTTCTACTGGAAGAACCCTCCCTTGCATGTGTTCTTTCCCTGCTCACCAAAATTTCTCCCTCAAATCTTTCTTTATTATCTGGAAAATTCTATTTCAACTCTTTTGATTTTAGAGAATTACTAACATTGTCTAGTGAAATACTATCTTTTCCATACAACAGAGTATTAACAAAAGTCTCATAGGAAGGTGGTAAAGAACATAACACAATAAGGGTCTCATCCTCACTATCAATCTCAATATCAATATTCTTCAGGTCCATAATGATTGAATTAAATTCATCCAAATGTTCTTTAATAGGCGTACCTTCGCTCATTCTCAGATTGTAAAGCCTTTTCTTTAGATACAGGTAGTTGGTCAGTGATTTGGCAGAGTATAACTCCTCTAATTTCTTCCATGCCGTAGATGCTGAGCTTTCACTAGCAATCTCGAGTAGGACATTATCAGTTACGCTCATAAAAATCGCACTCAAGGCTCTCTCCTTCTGATCAGCCTTCTCTGCCTCTTTCATACCTTCTAGAAAGTTATCCTCGATTGCCTTTTATAAACCTTGTAGGATCGAGGAAGATTTGATTTTAATCTTCCACAGACTGAAACTTGATCCACCATTAAACTTCTCTATCTCATACTTCATTGAAGATGATGCCATCTATAAATGTTAGGTTTTGCGCACAAAGCTCTTATACTAGTTTATCATAACAAGCATGCAAATCTAAGATAAACACAGAAATCGTACAATTAAATAGTATAGAAGAGAGAAAAAGAAGAACACAGGATTTAACGTAATTCAACCATAAGGTTTATGTCCATGGGCAAAACAAGAGGAAAAAAGTTTCACTATGATGAAAAAAGCAAGATACAATCACTCAGAACTCTTAAACCCTAACCCTAGTGTGTTTTTCGAATATCTTACAACTCTACCGTAAAGGGTAAAATATTATAATATTTATATTGGTCCATACCGTGGGGGCATGCCCTCCGCTACCACCACATATCTCACTTTTTATCTCAATCAAGTCACAACACAAAACTTTCAGGTCAGGTCATAATTCAAGTCCATAAAGACATATCCAAAATTCAAGTCACATAAAAATAACATTTTAGTTGATCTACATTGTCGAGCATGTGGGCAATGGTAGGGAACATGGTTCTTGGGGCCTCTAAACTAAATCAAAGAACCAAACAAAATAGAACCAAAATCCAAAAAGATCGATTAATACAGAAACCAAACTTAAATTAAAGAATTAATTTTGTATATATGTCTTTTTGCATTTTTTTAGATATATTATATATGATTATGCACTATGGAAGCATATAAACTATAAAGAAATAAAGCAAACATACAAAATACTAATATTTATGTGGTTCACCCTCTTCACATAGAGTTATATTTATGGGCATGCCATCTTCCATTATCAGTAATAATAAATCATCAATTACAAGCTCAAAACTGTATTACCCATTAACCCAATTACACCCAAGAGAACTCATACTACATAACTGCTTATAATAAATATATTAGTTAGTCCTCTCAATATTTTTTAGATATAACTCAATATATTTACTATTTCAATTACTACTATACCAACACCACAAAGAGTGTCTTCAACTATAATAAATAATTAGCCCCATCCTCTTAGACTATGTCCTTCTTCATCTTAGGCTGTAATCTCTCTCTCTATGGTACTGTAATGGGCAAGAGCCCCTCATCAATGGACAAAGCCAAATCTTCAGTAATTGGCAAAGACAATTGGTGACAGTTCCACTCCATAAGCTGAAAGCCACTCTTTTCAATGGATGAAACCACTCCACCTGGCCAAAACTACTCTACATGGGCAAAGCTACTCTCCATGAGCAAAACCAAATTAATCTCTCAATATTACTTCTATTTATAGTGTTAGTCACTCTGTCTTAATCTAATTAGAAATCTCACTCAATTTAGGAATAACGCTAAAATAAAATATTTACTCTATATAGGAAATATTCCTCCATTCTATTGAGGAATATTTCTTCTACTAAAATTAGGAAAAGGGTCTTCCAAATCAACTAAGATTTTGGGTCATAAATCTAATAATCTCCACCTTGATCCAAATCCATCAACTATTACATATCTCAAATTCTTGGGTGTCTCCAATCATTAATTCTTTATGCTTAAGCTTGAAGCCTTCAAATCATCAATCTTTTCTATCTTCATTTTGGGTGTAACTTGCTTTTTTCTTCAAAAATTTTTGCATCATCAACTATCTTGATTTCGCATCAAGAGCTCTACCTTAATTTCAACTATCCACCATTACCATTGCTGCATGTGTGACTTTCTACATGTCACAGCACCTCCTTCTTCAATCAAATTCACCAAGATCATCCCCATGCTCTGATACTAATTGTTGTGTACTAAGAAAGTGTGTAAAATACAAAGAATTAAAGCAAACACATAAAATACCAATATTTATGTGGTTCACTCTCTCTACATAAGGCTACATCTATGGGCATGCCATCTTTCACTATGAATAATAATAAATCATCAATTACAAGCTCAAAACTATACCACCTATCAATCCCAATTATAACTAAAAGAACCCACACTATATAACTGCTCATAGTAAATATATTAGTTAGTCCTCTCAATCTCCTCTAGGCATAACTATTTTAACTACTACTACACTAACACCATAAAGGGTCTCTTTAACTATAATGAATAATTAGCTCCTTCCTCTTGGACTATGTCCTTCTCCATCTTAGGCTGAAACCTTTCTCTCTCCATAGTACTACAATGGGCAAAAGCCTCTCATCAATGGACAAAGTCAAATTCTTATCAATTAGCAAAGCCCTTGTCTACATTTGGTGATAGCCCCACTCTATAAGTTGAAAGCTACTTTCTTCAATGGGTGAAGCCACTCCCTATGGGCAAAACCACTCTACAAGGGCAAAGCCACTTTCCATGAGCAAAGCCAAATTAATCTCCCCATAATACTTCTATTTATAGTGTTAATCGCTCATTCCTAATCTTATTAGAAATCTCACTCAATTTAGAAATAATACTAAAATGGGAGTTCTAATCTATATAGGAAATATTTCTCCATTCTATTGAGGAATATTTCTCCCACTCAAATTAGAAAAATATTCTTCCAAATCAATATTTTGAGTCATAAATCTAACAATACAGTTTCAATAAAATTATATATATTATGAAATTAAGATTGTTATATACATACATACATACATACATACATACATACATGTATATATAATAACTTTTACTATCTTTAATCATATATATATTAAATCGCTTTATGGTCATTAATTATATGATTAAATCACCTTTTAATCATGTAGTATATTTTTTAACTAAAAATTATATAATTGAAAAATATATATAATAATAGAATATATTTATTAAGATATATTTTATGAAGTGCCTTAATTTGTGGAAATATTGTTCCATGTGATTGAATTATGGCTCACTTAAATTCTAGCAGTGCGATTCAAAAAAAATATATTTTGTGCAGTATGTGGTGATAGTGGAGAGTATAATCTGAAACAATATTTAAAAGTGAATGTTAATAATTGAATTCATTAAGTTTAAGACTAATATTAACTTTTACTATCTTTAATCATATATATATATATATATAATAGAATAAATTTATTAAGATATATTTTATGAAGTGCCTTAATTTGTGGAAATATTGCTCCATATGATTGAATTATGGCTCGCTTAAAATGCTAGTAGTGCAATTCAATATATATATATATATATATATATATATTGTGAAGTATGTCGTGATAGTGGAGAGCATAAACCAAAACAATATTTAAGAGTGAATGTTAATAATTGAATTCATTAAGTTTAATACTACATTAGTTATCTCATTTTTAATTTGAAAAAAGTTTTAATTATAATCTACAAAATTTTTGTAAGCATCTATATATTAAAATTAAATTTATTTTTAGTATTTATTCCTATGCATCAAAATTTAAACTAGGAAAAATTGTACATTGTCCAACAAATTTTAACTTTAAAGAGTTAAATGAAAATTCAATAAGGAATTTCTTTAAAGCTCAAAACTACATAGTTTTGTGCTTTTGGCTTAGGTTATATTAATCCTAACTCATATTATACTCATTAATTTGTTGTTGTTTTATAATTCAGATGGAAAGATTACATGACTTATTAAGGATACTTGGTGTTATTTTATATTTTTATGTGAGATTTGTTAGTTTGATTTTAATATTTCTCTTTAGTAACTCATTATGTTTTTGTTATTTTATTAATATTTTATATCAATATTAATATTATTATTTTAATATTAGTATTATTATTTTTATTGATGTTTTGAAGTTAGAAACATATAATTATTTATGTTATCTTAAAATGCAATGATGCCGCTATTTTGATGGTAGAAATCTAGACTGAACCGAATCAAAACCGTAAATGGAAACAAAATCAGAACCAAAACTAATGCTGAAGTGGAACATGAAGCACTGAGAACTGAATCAAAACCGAATTTGGTTCCTCTTTTGGTTCCAAAAAATGAAAGAAGCAAATTTTGGTTTTGGCATTGGTTTTTACAAAGAACCAAACTGAAATCAAAACTGCACACTATTAGGCAATGGGTCTTCACCATCAAGCTGATGCATGTGGCAGTGGGTCTTCATTGTTGATGCATAATGCAGTGGTTCTTCACTGATGAATGTGGCCGTGGATCTTTGGGATTGTAAGAAGAAGAAGAAGAAGAAGGGAAGGTGAGAGTTGAAAGGGTTAGTTGAGAGGGAAGGTGAGGATTAAGAGGGTCAGTTGAGGGCAATTTCATCTTTGATAGCGGGGGTAAATTATACCAATCGTTCCTCAACTTAGGTGGTTATTCCATTTTAGTCATTCAACTTCAATTTGTTAAAATAAAATCCTTCAATTTTAGTTTTATTTTAGAAAAAATACCTTTAATATACAATAGCAGGTTTCCAAATTCATTTTCTTTTTTTTTTAACTAACGCTAATTTAATATTTAATCAAAATAAATCTATAAATTATTATTTTTTATTTTTTATATAAAAAATAAAATATCAATAAAATTTTCATATATTAATAAAATATTGATTTAAAATTTAAATATATTATTATATCATTATTTTTCCAGGTTGCTACAAATTAAATTTTAATTAATTTTAAATAATATATATACAATTAATAATTTCATTAATAATTTATTTAAAATAAAATAATTTTATTGATAATAATTATTAATCAATTTAATCATAAAAGTAAGAAGGAGAAAAAGAAGGAAATGAGGGCAAACATGTAATTTTTCTTCAACCTGAAAATCTGTTATTGCAAGTCAGGAATACTTTCTTTGAAACAGAACTAAAGTTTGAGAATTTATTTTAATAAATTGAAGTTAAGTTACTGAAGTGAAATAGCCACATAAGTTGAGGGACAATTGATGCAATTTAACCTTGAGAGTGGAGAGAGGTAGAGAATGACAAAGGGAAGGGAATAAGGGTTTTATTTATACATGCTATAAAACCAAACTTTGGTTCCATTTGGTTAATTAGGTTTTCTTATTAAATTAAGTAAATCGAACTAAATAACTGACATTTTTTTAAAATTGAGAACTGAAATTAAATCAATTAATTAAAAAATCAAATTAATTTGATTTGATTCAATATTTTGGCTAAAATTGATGAGTTCTCACCACCTTCGCATCAAACTTTTCAACCTTGCTTTTCACACATCAAGACGTGATTATGATTTTTTTTTCTCCTCTCATTCTTTTTCCGCTCATTTTCGAGATTGTCAAATGAACATGGATTCGATTTGCTCAAAATGCTATATTTTAAAAAATGTACAATTTAAAAGGTATATTTTTAAAAATTTTACTTTTACAAAAAAATATTATATAAATATAATTAGTATATAAATTAACTTTTTTAAAAAGTAAATTTGTTCATAAATTATAAAAGACAATAATATTCATAATAATTTAAAATATAATAAATCAAAAAATAAATTAATAAATTATATTGCACTTAACTACAAAAACATAATTTACTAAGTTTCTTCTAAGTAAGTTTCTTTTCTTATATAAGAAAAATAAAATGACATATTTTTCGGGAAATTGATTTAATAATGCAAATCAAAAAGAAAGTTTTTGCACTTATTGAAAAGTTTTACTTTCTTAATATGCTTATTCTCAAATAAGTAAGGCTTAAGGCCTTAAGTATTAAATTATTTTTTTTTTTAGTTTTCTAGATTGTCTTAATATTAAATATAAATAAATCATTTATTTAATTGCATCACTATACATTCAATATTGTATGAATTCAAGAAATACATAACCAGTAATTTAAATTGACATGTAATTTATTTTTTAATTACTTTAACTTAATTATTATAATAAAAATCTTAAATTTCCTTTATACAATACTACATTCTGTCACAATTAATAGTTAGGGATAACAAACGGGTTGGGTATTTGTAAATACCCAATCCGATCAAATTAAAATAGAATGAGTTTAGGTAGTATATAATCGGGTTTAAAATGAATTTGGACTTGAGAAATAATATTCGTGATGAGTTTGAGTCAATTCTAGTTTTGCATGTTGGGTATCCATTATCCAAACCTGTCTATATATATATATAATTAAATAAATAAAATATTTTCTTAATAATATTTATAAATTTATATATATTATATTTTAAATAAATAAAATTTAAATATTTTGTAGAATTATTAAATTTTTGAAATATAAATCATTGATAAAAATTATTTTTATTTAGATTATATATTAATTAAAATATATAAAATTAAATGAATTTAATTATTTTTCGAGTAATAATAATCGGTTTAGGACGAGTTCAAATAATTTAGGGTAAATTTTAATTGGATTTGGATGGGTTCAGATAGTGAGAATATTAATTGGATTCGGGTTCAGATAAGTTAATTTCCGTAAGTACTCTACTTATTGTCATTCCTAGTTCACAATTTGAGAATAATAATAATAATAACAATAATAATACTAATAATGATAAGTTATAATTTCAGAATGTGGTTATTCACATTACTTCATCCATCATCCCATATGATACGTGATGAAAGCATGAAGGAATGGAATATTTCTTGAAAACTTGTTATCCCTCATATCAAGTGCCACTAAATTTGGACTCATAGAAAGCATAGATAATATTAAGGGCTTTTCCCAAAAGATTGTGCTTTAAAAAGAAAATATCAAAAAGGGGTGACTTGAGAAATGTTATCAAAGAGGGGTAAGTGTTACTGAGGTGGAGGAGAGAGATAGCAACACTCTCTTGTGACTTGCAACCACCAAATGAAGAATGAAAAAAGAATCATTGAAGAGTAAATAATAATAATAATAATAATAATAATAATAATAATAATAAAAGTAGCTAGATGCTACTAACAGTATCATCTAGCAGCCAGACGCCACCCTAAATAGCATCTAGCCACCTTTTCATTTTTTTGCAAGTATCCATCCTAAGTAGTGACTAGCTCTACTGCACTCATGCCCATGCACATGCACTAATGGCAAATATTTAAGCAATTATTTAGTAAATAATTATAAAATAAAAAATAAATTAAAAATACAAATGTTTAAATAAAAAATTAATTAATATTCATTATAGGAAATTAATAAAATTAGTATCGTGAATGAATTATATGAAATATTTTATAGATATTTGAAAATTTTCATTATTTAGTATTTATTAATTTAATAAAATATTTTGTGATAATTGTTATGTAAATATGTATTTAATATAAATTAATGAAAAAATATTAAAAAACGATTGTTGAAATAAACCAACTAAAAATAAATGAAATATTAAAAGTAAGATAAATTAACAAATAATAATAATAATAATAATAATAATAATAATAATAATAATAATAATAATAATAATAATAATAATAATAATAATAATAATAATAATAATAATAATAATAATGCTATCAGAAGTCCTAGGATCCTGGTTCTAGTGCCATGTAAACCTGCAATAGGAGAAAAGATGAGGTGGATGGCCTTTTAGCAAACCATTCCAACATTCAAATTGGAGAATTTGATTGAAAGTATTCAGAGAATATTTAGAGAGCTAATAATAAGAATTATAGAATGAGTATGCATATTTGTTTATGTTCACTTAGTATTTATAAGCTTTATAGGGAAATAGCCATTGCTTTATCTATAAAGATGATCTTGGCTGAATTTTTGAGATTGTCTCCATGAAATTCACTCTTTGCTTGATTGTTAGTATGATTATCACTCGATCTGTGAGATTCAGGCTCTGCTTGATTATTGGCATGGTTGTTGCTCGGTATAACTTTCATTCACCTTGTTAGGCAAATGAAGGTTTTCTTCGATCTTGTTTCTGTTTGACTCATTTGAGCTCTTGACCATCTAAACATCGTTTGATTTTTTTTCTCCCACATTAGACATAATTCTAACTTTTTTACTACCACACCAGATATAAGTTTGACTATTTGACTTGGATTTTGGGCAGGTAGTATCATGAGTCCCCCCTTACTCTTTGCAAACATCTATGTTTGTGTTGCTTGTTCATCCGGCTAAGATATAACATGATTGTTTGTGTGCAATTCCTTAGGCTACCGTGTTTGTCCTTATGGACAACTGTCGTCACATATAAAGTCTCTCTCAGGAAGATAAAATGTTCTGATGGTGTAATAATTATGGTTTTTGAATTTCAAAAAGACACTTAATGCTTTTTCTATAAAAGCGGACTTCTTTTCATATTATTTCATTTTCCTGTTCCTTCATCTTCTCTGATCATCCATCTTTTTTCCTGTTTCTTGTTTCCTATATTATCTCTGGCAAGGCCTTTTTTATCTTTGTCTTTTTTTGTTTTTCCAAAGGTAATTAACTTTTCTTTTCTTTTCTTCCGCTTTATTTTTTCTTTTAAAACATGAGTGAGGTTAGTGACAATCGGGGTTTGAGTGCTACTCCTCTTTCATCGAGGGTTGCTTATAGCCAAGACAGTAGTACTCGAGAGCTTTTCTCCGAGTTGAACCACCATTGCTAGGATTTTGCAGAGGTTACCAATCCCTCTGCTCTGCCAGAAATCGTCGGGTCTCAACCTTTTGCCAAGTAGGTCTGAGTTCTTCTGAGGGATCTGCTATTCCTAGAGTTTTTGAACTAAAGTCTTGTTTGACGGGTTGGGACATCTTGGAATTGTTCAAGTCATATGGAATCAATAAGGATCGATATCGCTTATAGCTTGCTGGCCCCCATAGTCGAGCAAATAATTACTTTCTTAACCTTATTCATGGAGCTCTGTATGAAAAACAGTTAAAATCGGGTCTGAGACTGCCGCTAGATCATTTAGATGTTGAGTTTCTCAAGTATTATCAGCTTTCCATCACCGAATTGCATCTAAATTCATGGAAAGTAATGTCCACCTTCCAGGCATTATGTCAGAGAAAGTTTTCATGCTTTAGCTTACATCTTTTTCTTCTTCCTTCAACTGAACACTCGGGATAACGAAGAATTCTGGCACTTCCACACTTGAAAGGGGATGGGTCTCTTCACCGGTCTACCATCCCCACCCCCCCCCCCACCCCCCCCCCCCAAAAAAAAAAAGGAAAGATAGATTCTTCTTTGTAGAGGATGCGATGGACAAATAGTGGGGACTTGTACAGACGAGCTGGAACTGCTTAGCTGAAAAGAAAGTGGGAAAGGTGTAGTTGGGTGCTGAAGAAAAAGCTATGGTTTGGGAGATCTAGACTATGATTTGGTCGAACAAGATATTGATCAAGACTTTGCTTAATATTGAGCCTCAATGGTGGTCTTCCATCTATGTGGAAGAGGACCTAGTGGCTACCAAACATTATAATAACATCCTGCTTAAGGGTAAAAACTTCAAACTTTTACTTTATGATTTTTATACTTACTGAGATTTCTTTCTCTATGTAAAGCATAGGAATAAAGAAGGAGGCTTGAAAAAACTCAAGAAGCAAAGCATTATTGCTGATACATAGTACACGATTCGTGTAAACACAACAGAGACCCGTGTAACTTGCTGCCATGAAAAAACCAAAGAGGTCAAAGAAGAAATACAGTACACGGGCTGTGTAACACGACCTGTGTAACTTGCAGAGACCTGTGTAAGATTCTGCCTGGCAAAGCTCGAAGAGTTCTTAGAAGAACAATAGAACACGGGAAGTGTAATTGGACTCGTGTGAATAGCCGAGACCCGTGTAATCTTCTGATCAAATACGTGATGCAGCCTTCAAGTTCCATTAAGTTAGGCTGTGTAGTGACACACGGTTCGTGTATCAACCGACAGCCAGTTTCCTAATTAGGTTCTAGCAAAAGTTTTTATAGAGAGAATAGACTCCTGCTGCCTTGGGGACTTTAAAACCTAACCCTAGAACATTCAATATAAATAGAAGCAGCAGAAAAGAGAGAAGGGACCCCAACATTAGCATTTTCACATATATCTTCATCATTCTCTCTAAGCCGTCTTGAAGAATAGAGCATCAGCATCAAGGAGGAGTCCTCAGCCGAAGTTCCACAAGTTCAAAGCTGCAGATTCTCCTCGGTTCTTTTGTTCTATTTCTTTAGGCTGTTCTTATGTTCTTTTATTTCATTTTTTATTATGTTTGCTAAACTCACCATGAGTGAGTAGTTTCTTTATTCTGGAATTAGGAGAGCAACGCTTGTAATCATTATTATAGACAAATATTGAGTTTCATTTATTGGATTTGAGTTTTATTCTTTGATTTAATATTATGTGCTCTTAATGCATGCTATGTGTCAGTACCCACTTAGACATGATAGAAGATACTAATTGAAGAACTGAAAGGTGAAGATTGGTATTGGAAAATCAGAGTATTGAACCTAGGAAATCTGACCAAGAGATAGGCTGATGACCTTTGTGGAGTTTCATAATTAATCACAGATCTTAAAGGGTTTTTATTAGGAATGATCACCAATGAAGGTAGGGTTTAGCTCCAATTGAAACACACCTTAGGTGCCTTGAGAGAGGATCTAAGATATCTTAGGATTAATTTCTATCAAAGCAACAATCCTCAATCCAATGAATGAATAAGATTTAATCCATAATAAGGTTAAAGTGTGAAATCTTAATTCTGGAATTGTTTTAATAGATTGTCTCATTTTAAATTCATTATCCTTCTAGTATTTAGCATTCAAAATAGATCAGATTCACTGTCCCATTTTATTCAGTAGCCTAAACAGTCAAAATTACTGTGTAGTTTGGTACTTACTAATTAAATTCCTCATGGGACGATACTCTACTCACTACTTTATTACTTTTTAGTGATTTGTGCACTTGCGGGATTGTAAAATCAGCAAATAGTAGTCAATGGTTGAGAAGTTTAAATTGGCTGCTTAGTTTGTGAAGTAGTATACTCTCTCGATTAACTGAGCTTGCCTAGACCTTGACGATGATGAAGAATAGGCCCTTAGAGCCATTCTTTGCAAATGGAGCAAACAACTTGTACTTAGCTGCTTCATGAGCAGAATCGAGCTTGAAAGGGGCATGTTGGTACTCAGGAGATGACAATTGCTTTATTAACTAAGTCGGTCTCTACCTCTAAGAAGAAAATTCAAGAATAGGAGGGCAAGCTCTAAAAGTTGATTGAAAAGGTATGAGGTCTCAAGGTTGAGTTGGAGTTTACCTGAATGGAGTAAGCTAAAATGAAGAAAAAGATTGAAGAGTAAGAAAATAAGTTCATTACCACCAATGAGCGTCTGGCTAACATTTATGTCAAAGCTTAAAATGACTTCATTGCTGAATTGCAAAGCCATTATCTGGGTGATGACTTCTCATGGGTGGACACTTTAGGTGGTGGTGAGGGCTATGGGGGATGTGATATAGATGTATCTAGGTGGGGGGATGGGGATGTAGTAGGTACCTTTGCCTAATTTCTTCTTTTTGTATGAACTTTGTATGAAAACTTTGAAAACTTTGTTAATGATAGCAAGTCTTTTTCTTCATCTCCACTGTTTCATATAATTTTGTGATCCCAAACATTCAGACTCGCAGGCTGAGAACATACCTCCAGTCGAACATAAATGAAATAATGAAAAATTTTTTAAAGTAAAAGATGTTCAGATTTTTAAATGATGGCTTAACTAATCATTTTTGCAAAAAATATGTGACACCCCTCACCCGGCTACAGTGTAGCCGAGCGAGGCATGTCATACTCAGTGCCGGAGCACCATAACTTATCTTACTTTATTTCTTTATAAATTTTGAATTTGTTTAATTTAATATCAATTATTTTTTTATGGAAAAATTAACAGAGTTTTTCCTATTTTATTAACGTTTGACGTGTTTCACTATTCACTTGTTTGAAAATTTCAATAATATTTTAAAATAAAAATCTCATCATTTCATGCATCATCTATATATTTCAATTCCATATTCAAATCTATACAATTTAATTCATATCCATTTCCATATATTCCCATTCATGCTCAACTCACATATGAAAATTTTCAATCTTCATTAATTTACATGATATACAATTTAATCACATATGAATTAACTGATTTATTAATTTATATCACGTACCTATTAATTACATTTTCATAATTTAAATTACAATACTATAACTAAGCATTTTATACAATATACAAATTATAACCTATATGGGCCCTATCTACATGCATTGCTGAGGAGGTGATAACCTTGAATACTTCAGACACTTCTGCAGATCAGAACTCCAAAATCTCTGTTTATTATTTGCTAGGCTTTACCTTCAGTACCTGTGCGAGGAAACAAATTCATCGCGCTAAGCATTGCTGCTTAGTGGTGCAATAATATAACAAGAAAATAATATATACAAATAAAGAAAGACTGAAGTATAATTCTAAAGTATAATTTAGATCCTCGGGTATTAATTAAATTTAGTATGATATTTCTAATATCAACTATCTTATATTATATTTTGTTTCTCTTTGGAAGTGCTGGGTTTATATAGTAATAATATTCGATATACAGATTATTCTAGGAGTTTGTATTTGAGGTCTCTCTACGATTTTGCAAATTATATTTTTGTTATGTTTCTATTTCTAATCTTTTTGTTTTTTTTTTTCATTTCATTCAATACTTTCTAATGTTTTTAATTACTAATGTTCTTAAATAATTTCAATAATTTACATTGCCCAGGTAACTTATGACAGGCTGACTAAACTGGATAACGAATCGTTGGCACTGGACACCACGGTGCCTCGGGCCGTCATACCATGGGATGCGGAACGTCAACCACATATGCAGTCAGAATGGCTAAAAAGTAATGATAACATATAATCGGGCATAAAGCCATGAATACGGGCATAAAGCCATGAATGCAGGCATAAAGCCTTTCGCAGTACTGCTAAAACAATACCCTATTGGCATGCCAATCTATCCAATCTGACACACGTGTCTAGGCAATACATGGGCACATAATTTCATTATTTATTAAATATTCTGAGTATAATTTATAGTATTTTAATTTTTATTCATAGCAAAAGCATAAATACCTAAATCTCATTCCTACACAATTTATACAATTCATCATACCATCCATGATGATTTCAATTCACATCAATTAATTTTTTTTTTATGTACCATTTGTACATCGAAATACTTTTCACCTCTCAAGAGGAGAACTAATGTCAAATTCATACATCCTTATGATTCTTTTATTTATTACAATAAGTATGTGTATTATCAGTCACAATTTTTCCTAAAGCCCTTCATGTGAGTTATCCCCTTAGGTCCTAGAATCACTCAAATTCAAGGATTAAAATTCACTGATTACATTATATATTATCATTCATAATGTCTTCTCTAATTTATTTTACTTTTTCTTATGTCCTTGGGGTTACTATTCACACATTTCTATTCAGTGAAATTGTTGACTTTTTCTAGGGCATATTACAAAGTTATTTCTTGAATATTTGTACTTAACATGTAAGGTTACTATTCATTTGGTCATTTAAGTCAAAATATTGACTTTCTCATATATAATAGTTACATGAGTTTTAATCACATAGATTTACCACATTTTGGTTCCCAAAAGTATTGGCATTAGTTGCCAATCCATATTTCTAACCAATGGAAAATAAATAAAAAATTTTAGTTTTAGGTACTAGAGTTCACTGTTCCATTAGGCCATTCTATAGTGAGAATTTGGCCAAGTGTTCTTCATCAAAGTTGTTCCTTATTGTGTCTAGTTACATTTCATTTTTTGAATCACCCCATTTGGAGTTTTTTAGCTTAAGTTATGGCCATTTCACCATAACTGGTAGGATTGCCTTTACCTAGAATTTTTGGACAATTTTGGTTCTGCCAGATTTGGTAGTTCAAATTTGGCTAGCAATTTCATTTAGTTAAGTCCAGAATTTGAGTTTGTGTCCTACATAAAAGTTGTTCTAAATTGTCTAAGCTTTTGATTGATATAAATTTCAGGTCAATTGGACCTTTCGACACTGAGTTATGACCAAATGAATGAACACTGTTCATTTGGTCATTTTGCCCAGGCAGAATTAGTGCTACCCTAAATTTGTTTTCTGGATAGGGTTCCTTCATCAAAGTTGTGTCATTATGTGTCTAATTTCATGTCCAATTTTTCTTGCATCAATTGAACCTACACAACTCAAGTTATAGCTGCCCAAACTTGTTGGACTCACATCCAGTCCTGCAGGTCACCCTAGGCAGTACACCCAACATCAAATCCAAAGCTACAATTCACTTTAATTCCTCATTATACTCAGCCAAATGGTTCCTAATTGACCATTAAAACTTCCATTTACCATCAATATGGCCAAACCCTAATATAGCTCAAAACCTTAATTTCCAATACCTCAATTCATGCATAAGACCTTATAATTCCACTTCTACCATATACAATGAAGGAATGGCATTACTAATCAAAGTTTATTCCATCAAAATCATAAATTTTCACCTAGGTTCACATGCATCATGCAAAATTTATTTTTATCTATTTGATTTCAATGATAAACAACATATTAACTCTTTTAATATGTTTTTGGATCTGTATTTGCCATTTAAGATTTTAAAATTAACATCAATTTTAAAACGAGAAAAGGAAGAACGATTACTCTAACCTCTTATGCACTTTGAGAAGAACACCTATGGCAACCCTTGAATAGCTTCTAAAGCTTTTTCTATTAATTAGAAAATCAATTTCTACCTTTTAAGAGATTAAAGATGTAAACAGGACACTAGAAACAATTTCTAGTGTTCTTAATTCAAGAGATTGATGGCTAATCTCTTTAAATTGATAAGAGATGAAGAAGAAGAGATGAAAACCCTCAAAGTGGCGTGACAAAGGAGTGTGGCTGCTGGTTGTTATTTCTTTTCATAACAACACTTAAATAGCTAGGTTAACACATTAAACCCTTGCCACACGTCACCCTTTTTCCCTTTGGTTTAAGTGACCCAATCACATGGTGAAGTGTCAAACCTATATTTAATCTTGATTTTAATCATCTTACATGATTAAAAACATTTGGCAAGCTTATGTGTAATCCCATATGTCACCATCTCATGGTGCCACGTGTCACACCTAATGACATCATGTGATGTCTTAATTTTGAGTTCTCAACCCAAAATAAATATTTTTCTTCTTCTAATTAATTTATATCAAATATAAATTAATTAATTAATCTCTATTAATTAATTTCTCATTAATTAAATTCATATTTAAACACTTTAAATATAAATTTAACTTATATTATACATCCAATAATCTAGATTTGGTTTCAAGTCATGCTAGGGACTTTGCAATCTAATTGCAAACCAAACCTATTTAATTAATCAATTAAACTCTTTAATTAATTAATTAAATCATATTTAATTAGGTGATAACTTGTGTATATGTGTGATTTACTAGGCTCATCACTAATTGGCAATGAGACATGATATCAACTCTTAATATCATCAGAACTCTTTCTTACCATAAATGATTTCTCTAAATCATTTTATGAACCTCATAGACCATGGTTAACACCTAGCATAGCATGCCATGGCCACCCAATTAGTAATAAGGTTTACCTTAAATGAACCTATAATCATATGTTACCATGCACTAGAATCTCTCTCATTTAAATCCCAACTCAAAAAGAGTCATGGTTTATGTCAAACTCCATTTGCTATGAATATTATGTTCTCTTTTAATTAAAGATTTTCTCATCAAAAACTCTTTTTTTTATCTCTATTTACTTAGAGGAACAGATTCCATCTTGATCAACACCTACCTCATATATAACTAAATCTTTTCCTAAGTCATGTCCTTATTATGAAGTATCCTTGAGTGAACCTATTTATGACTTACTCTAGAAATATTGTCACTCATATTCTTAAGTGGAAATGCTTTTTCGGACCAACACCATCCTAGCAGATAATGTACAGAATTGCTACAGTGAAGGTGTTACAAAATGAATTACTTAAAATTCTTCAGTCGAACATAACCGATTGATCTGTGACCATATTTTAACTTGATATTCTTCAAATGGATAATCGATAGTTATTGTTTTGTTTGCCACATATAAACTATCACCTATTTCTAATGGGCTGAGTTGTGGACGAACTGAGCTTTCTTAGTTTAATCTTGATTTTGTAGATACTCTTTATTTATTTAGCCTAGCGGACTATAGCCATAGATGCGCTAAGTGTCTTCTAGATTATTCTAACCTGGTAGACTATCACCGTGGATGGGCTAAGCATCATAAGATTATTTATCCTGGTGGACTATCACTATGGATGGGCTAAGCAACATTAGATTTATTTAACCTAGCGAACTATCACTGTGGATGGACTAAGCACCCTTAAGATTATTTAACCTGGCAGACTATCACCGTGGATACGTTAAGCACCCTTTAGATTATTTAGCCTAGAGGACTATCACCATGGATGAACTAAGCACCCTTAAATTATTTCGTCTAGCAGACTATCATTATGGACAGGCTAAGCACCCTTTAGATCATTTAACTTAGCAAACTATTCCCATGGATGGGCTAAGCACCCTTGGATTATTTAGCTAGGAGGACTATCGCCGTAGATGAGTTAAGCACCTATAGAAAAAGAAATTAATAAAAAAAACTCCTTTATTGATAGTATTTGCAAAGATTATAGATATTCCAAGTTTGGAGTAGTATTTTTCCGCTTGACTCTGCTAACTTGTAAGTCCCAGGGAGGATAACTTTTGAAATAACATAAAGACCGATCTAATTGCATCCTAACTTTCCTGCTTTTACTAGGTCTCCTGTGATGTCATCTCATTTAAGAACTGAGTCTCAAAACATGAATGCTCGGTTTTTAACTTTCTTGTTATGCATATTGATCATTTTTTGCTTGTATTGTGCCATCCAAATGAAGGTTATTTCTCTTAGGTCTTCTACTACATCAAGATTAAATCGTAGATCTTCCTCTTGTGAGGCTTCCTCAGGTGTTCTGTTCGCGTTGATGGAACGTTGACTTCTGTTGTTATTACTACTTCTAAGACATATGCAAGTGAAAATGGCATTTCTCCTATTACCAATCTTGGTGTAATTCGATAGGTCCATAAGACATTTGGTAGATGGTTGGGCCATGCTCCTTTTGCTTCATCTGATTGCCTTTTGTAAGATGGGGGTTCTAGTAAGGCGTGAAGTGAAATATCATCCACTAGAATTATATAAAATGCACCAGGTAATACTCAGAAAAGATGGTGGAGTCACAATGGTCTCACTTAAGTACCACCTCCTTAGACAGCATTTTCTAGACATGCACTTCATACAATCCTAATAAAATTAAACCACTGGTAAGTACCGTCTTCCCACAACACTACCATGATACTAAGAATTTATTTCATGAAGACATAGATAAATAGAAGTCACCACTCGGGTAATAACCAAGACATATTTAGTGTTTCTT